>NC_134716.1:73087500-73387500 GCF_049634645.1 Pelodiscus sinensis | reverse complement strand
ACAAATTTGAGGAGAGAGAGGATAAAGGAGAAAAGAAACGGAGAACACTAGTTTTAAGGTCCCCCAGAGCCAGAGGAAGAAGACATGAAATGTTTGCTTTGTGACCTGAAAGGATCAGAGACATTGTTTTGAATAGAACTGAAGGGAAAAGAGAGAGCTGGCTCAGAGCTTGTAATCAATAAATAGTAGCATTCTGATTCATAATGCCACAGTATGACTCAGAGTATGACACTTTCAGAAAATGAAGGCAGAAGAGAAACATGGCAGAGAAAGATATGGAAGAGTGACACAAGGATGATAGGACTGAGGAGCAGAATGTTTGTTTAGTCCCAAGCTCTGTACTTCTTGGCAAATATTATTTGAAAATAATTTGGAAACCAAGTTACTGCATTTTAAAAAAGACAAGTTTGCAACATATCTAGCAAAGCAGCACAAATATGCAGAAATGGTTTTACAAGGCCAAAAATGTAAGAGTTTTCTTGCATATTCCATCTTTCAAAACTTTTGTCTCAGCATGCCCCTCTCTCCTCCCCTCAGCAGTCCAGAGGCATTGCTTAGGCCTTTCTTGGTGAGTGCATTACCACAGAAATGTAATATATGTGTTCTGTATGGTTTCTTGTGTTGTTTGTGTGGGTTGCGGTTGTTGCTTGAGTTCCCATGATTATTGAGTGAGGAAGTTAGGTATAATTCTTGGCAGCATGGTAATTTATCCATTACATTAAAGAATAGCTCATATTTCAAAATGTTTTTTTCTGAGATCATTACAAAAATAAAAAACAAATGGCGAGGTTATCAGTTCTCATTACCAATTGCCAAGCAAATGTAAAACCACCAAAAATAGCCACAGGAAGCAATAATTTCTATGACAAATTATAGAGCTGTTTACTTAGTGTGGTAAGTAATATAGTTTTGATCAAAGATAAACAGTTTAAAAAGTTACATTTGTTTTGTTGTGGAGGAAAAAGGAAATTGCTATTCCCTTCAGGCTGATGTACCTTGTAAAGCAATCTGTCTTCAAACACAGAATGAAAGCGAGCCAAAAAAAATCTCTGAATTACATGACGAGGCCCTTGAGATGTTGCTAGTTGCTGTGATGTTGAGGACCACAGATGTCTCGTATTGTGGGTCATTTTATGCATTTTCTTTGGTTTTTAAAATATACTGTAAAGTAGCGTAGATTTATACATTTTGGTGTTTTTGGAGGTTTAAACAAACAGTGCTTTTTTGTCATTAACAGCCCATTCAATCAAGCACTCAAGCACGTGCATCAGTCCTATTTCATTTGAATAGGATAGTGGATCTAAACCAGGAATACAAGTACTTTTGGGGGTATGCAGAGGTCTTCCATGGTGTACATCAACTCATCTAGATATTTACTTAGTTTTAAACAGAGTACATAAAAAGTACAAACTCATATTTCATAAAGACAATGATTCATTTGTACTGCTCTGAACACTAGGCACTGAAATATAAATACAGTATTTATATTCCAATTGATTTATTTTATAATTATGTGGTAAAAATGAGAAAGTAAATGATTTTTCAATAATAGTATGTATAACTTTTGTATATTTGTCTGATATTGGTAAGGAAGTAGTTTTTAAGTGAGGTGAAATTTTGGGGTATGCAAGGCAAATCAGTCTCCTGAAAGTGGGTATAATAGTCTGAAAAGACTCAGAGACATTGGAATAGGACATGAGCAAAACCTGACCCTATGGAAATCAGCTGAGAAGTGGGCACTTGACTTATTGACTCTTAGACACAATCCAAGAGTTTTACCTTAGTACAATTGCTGGAAGGATTATTTCCTTTAAGAGCTTCTAGGTGATATTCTGTGCAATGCCTTTTTGAAGCACAGCACAGAACTTGCAGCTTAGGGCAAAAGAAAGATAAAGTGGCTTTAAGTCATCTTTATTCCCTCCTTATTCTGGGCTGATTTGCAGGCTGGAAAGATGGCTGGTGTAATTAGACAGCCTCAGGGGCCTGTCTCAATTATGGCATCCTCCCCAGCATGCCATGGGGCTGCAGCATTACTTGAAATCGCTGCAGCACAGTATGTTGGAGCTTCCTCTTCTGAATATGTCTCACTATCTCCCAACCTGGTCACCAGCATATGCACCCCTTTGCCAGATTATGCAAGGTGACCTCTGCAGAATTTGTACTGAGGGGATACTTCCCTGGTGAAGGAGGATATTTAGAGCAATTTTCCATTGTTCTGACCCCTTTTTTCATGATTTAAAGGGGCTGTAGCAGGAGTGAGGATCTCATCCTCTGTTTTAAATGTGCTAATTCAGAAGCTTCTGTCTTCCAAATGTCTCAGGAAGCTGTTGGGAAATGTCCTTTTTCAAAGATTCACTCAACTATAACATAAGGTGCAAGAGCTCTATAGAGAGCATTGTGAAGTGAACATGACAATGCAAACTCCGCACCTCAAATATCCCATTCTATTGTACTGTACTTAAAAAGAAAAAGTCAGGCTGTGATGAATACTCAGAGTAAAGTTTAATAAAAATCTTTGAAAAGCAAAATTAGTTCTATTGAGACACTGCTTTCTTCGGTACTTCTCTTGAAAAATCGGTTTGTAGTTTAGACTGAGGTCATAGTCTGTGGCAGTAAAGAAGAAAAAATATTCCTTTTTCTTAATTTTGAAAAATGTCATTATGCCTTGGGAAGTATTACAATATTTTAGTAATCAGCTGCAATGCTCATTAGTCTGCTTATTATATCTGAAGCACTTGTATTTGTTGAAGTAGCAGCAGCTGAGATAAAAGAAATTTGAAAGTGAAATCATTACAAATTTGAGTCAGTGCCTTTTTCAAATTAGAAGCCTGCTATATTACCCTTAATGAGCTGATGCCCCAAACTTTATCTGTGGATTCATATCTCTAACCTCTTTTGAACTTCTTATTAGAAACCACTGTATAATGTGACTGTATTAAAAGTCAGAAAGGAGACAGTAAATAGTAAATACTCTTTGTTTTCTTAATTTTCACGCAGATTTCAAAAAGAGGAACATGAGTCACTCAGTAAGGAAGAAAAAGGAGAAGCAGTAAACTTACTTTGGTTTAAAAAAATTATGATTGTAATAATATAGTTACCTAAGGGTACGTCTAGACTACATGCCTCTGTCGTCAGAGGCATGTAGATTAGGCTACCAGACATAGTAAAATGAAGCGGCGATTTAAATAATCGCCGCTTCATTTAAATTTACATGGCTGCCGTGCTGAGCCGACAAACAGCTGATCAGCTGTTTGTCGGCTCAGCGCGGTAGTCTGGACGCGCGGGTGGCGACATCAAAGGTATTTGTCGACCACCCAGGTATGCCTCCTGGGATGAGTTGCTGTTACAATTTATCATTCAAAAATAATTATAAAATTCTCAAAACACAGAAGAAGCAATGAATGGAGGTTTGTAAATCGTGAATTAATGATGGGACTGCTTGTAGGCTCATGTGTTCATCTACATGAGGAAGGTTTAGGAGTTGAGACCTAGGCTAATATGGAAGTATTGGTAAATTCCAAAAACTGAAGAATCCACATAGAAAGGTACTGTGTGTATGTCACCCCCTGGGAAGCAGTGGGAAGTTGTTGCCACTTGGCCTGCAACATTGAGTGTTTCATAATGCTTTGCTGTTGTAGCTCCCAACCTAGGCTGCTTACAATCAGTCTGTTAGCATACAGGTCACCTGTGTATAGCTGTGTACACCTGTGTCCAGCAGGTCTGTTTGCCCCCCATAATACCCCCTGCTGGTTGACGTAATGCTAACATTGCACCATTTTCAAAAAGGGAGATATGGCTGATCATAGGGAATGTTCTTGCTGGAATCTAACTTAGTTGTCTGCCCAGTCTTGCAGACAAATCATTTCCAGAGTCCCAAAGTGGCTTCACACCACCAGGAGGCACCAACAACCTGATTTTTGAAGCCAGGCAGAACCAGCAAAAATGTCAAGAACCACACTAGGTACTGCACATGGTCTTTAGTGTCCTGACCAAAGCCTTCCATACTGTTCTGTAGCTGGACACTGAAAGAAGGATATACAAACAGGCTTTAATTGCTTCTTTAAAACTTACAAAAGCCCATGGTTTTTCCCTGAACTTTGGCAAAACAAAAGTTTTCCACTAACCAGTTCCCAATCAATCATCAGACTTAGCAAGGAAGTTCTACATTGACAGAAGAATTGGCAAATGTAAAACGCTTTGCCCATTTTGGAAGCCATTTCATGGAGGATAGCCACAGATGCTGAGATTCACCACAGAGTCTTCTGTGCCAACAGTGTCTTTGGTAGGCTGTCCCAATAGGTATTCAACATCTATAACACATGACAGATGTCCAGTTGATAATGGAGTAGTAATCCCAATTTTTCTTTATGGCTTGAGATTTGGGTGACCTACAGAAGACACCTGAAAAACCTGGAGTGCCAGCATCAGTACTTTCTGCAACATTAAGTGGGAGGATCGCAGCACCAGTATTGAGACCTTGGTTATCAAGCACCAGCTGAAATGCAGTGGGCATTGTAATCTCATGTCTGATGCATGCCTACAGAGCAATTGCTGTATGCCCACCCAAGGGAGAAAGGAAATGGGGAAGGCCAAAAGAAATGCTTCAAAGACTCTCTCAAGACAAATACCAATAGATGTGCCATCAATACCCTCAAGACATATACCAATAGATGTGGCATCAAGACCAATATATGTGGTACCAAAGCCCAGGACACAGCTAACCAGCAAAGACTTGTAGAGACGAAACAATCACTTCTGAAGGAAATCACCCTACCCGTATCACAGAAAAATGCCAGAAAAGAAAGGAGAGATGACTGTCATGGCTCAATTGGGGCCCAACCCTGCCTTACAACATCACCCGCAACATCTGCTAGTGAGTTTCGGCTCAAGGATCGGACTCTTCAGTCACCAAAAAAGCTATGAAAATTCAACCTGTTAAAAGGATCATCTTTGACTCCGAGGGATTTCCATCAATTTCTTTTATCTTGTCCATGATATAATAGGCCCTGCTGGGAAGTGACTGTGGTTATAGAGTAATGATTTTGAATCAGCAAATACGTTTTCTCTGGCTTGCTAGAAAACATTTGTCTGTGCACTCGCAGCACAAATAATGCCGCAACTCTTTCAACTGGTGTTAACTTCCTTTAGACATCTCACTTCAGACATCAAGGCTCTCCAGAAATGAGTCAGTTTGGTATCCAGCCATCAAATCAATTAGGTGGTTTGCCTCAGTTTCCCCTTCTATATAACAGATAATGTTCACCATGGCTTCCCTGCTGTGAGAAACTTTCCATGTGCCAGACATGGGACAGCATTACCCATGTTCTTAATATCACTAATTCCTTCCTAGGAGTCTCTAATGGGCTTCAGGAGTCCCCTCACTTTCTGTATAGAAGACCAAAGGGGGAGAATTCAGTCAGGTTTTGGGGCACCTCCCTATAAGTACATAATACATAGGGTAACAAGTCATCCCAGTTAGGGGTTCTCTTAATAGGATAACAAGAAGTCCTGTGGCACCTTATAAACTAACAGATTTATTGAAACATAAGCTTTCATGGGCAAAGACCCACTTCGTCAGATGCAAGAAAGCTTATGCTCCAATAAATCTGTTAGTCTATAAGGTGTCATAGGACTTCTCATTGTTCTTGCAGATTCAGACTAACATGGCTACCTCTCTGATACTTGTCTTCATAGGATGTATTGCCAGCATAGAGTTCTATTGAATCTTTCCACCACACTGAATGTCTGTTGGTGATATGAGATAGTTTTTAGTTATTTCACCTTCTTATTAGTTATTTCAGCTTTCATAACTCACTGAATAGTTGAGACATGAAATATGACCCAGAGTCAGGTAAAATCTCTTTAGGAAAATCCACTCTTCTAAAAATAGTGAAAAAGGCCTTTTGCCGCACTATTAGCCTCTATGTGTATGTCTACACTACCCCGCTAGTTCGAACTAGCGGGGGTAATGTAGTCATCCGCACTTGCAAATGAAGCCCGGGATTTGAATTTCCCGGGCTTCATTTGCATGAAGCCGGCTGGCGCCATTTTTAAATGCCGGCTAGTTCGGACTCCGTGCCACGCGGCTACACGTGGCATGGACTAGCTAGTTCGGATTAGGTGGAAGGAGGTGTACAGCTAGTTCGGATTAGGCTTCTAATCCGAACTAGCTAGTCTGTGCCCCGTGTAGCCGCGCGGCACGGAGTCCGAACTAGCCGGCATTTAAAAATGGCGCCGGCCGGCTTCATGCAAATGAAGCCTGGGAAATTCAAATCCCGGGCTTCATTTGCAAGTGCAGATGACTACATTACCCCCGCTAGTTCGAACTAGCGGGGTAGTGTAGACATACCCTGAGTTAGTTAAAGCTGCTGCTTCAGGATATCTAGTGGCAAATTCATTAACACCAAGATATATTTCTTCCCCCTTTGGATAGAACATCCCACAAGACCCACAATGTCCACTGCTATCTTATAAAATGCCTCTTGTATCACAAGCAAGAGGCACAGGGGAACTTTCTGGGACCCAGTGGATCTTTTCTTTTTTTAACATAATTAAAATGACTTGTAATATTTCTTCCCGCCATTCTGTATTCCTGGCCAGTAGAAATGTTTCTTTAACCTATTGTAGGTTCTCTGAGCCCCCAAGTGACCAAAGAATAGGCATATGCAATTCCTATTAATTCCCCATATTGCTAGGCAGGCACAGCCAGCTGCAGGGTTTTCCTGGGCTCTTATGTTATAAGCGCTTTACTGTAATACCTACTCTCCTCTTCAAAAAACCTATTTCCCCCTTCCTGAGGGTCGATTGAGGACATATGCCTTATGTACTAGAGTGGGGTCAGACCTTTGTTCATCTGTAAAATGCTGGGAACTGACAACTGGGACAGCTTCTTAAATCATAGGGGTCAATTTCTGACCTGCCTATCCATGGGGAATGCACTTTCCTCTCCCTTACAGCAGCTTGTCTCAACTGCTTCCACACCTGGAAACACACTAATTTCTTCTGCAGAGGTTGAGCTGGAAGGAATTTCTCCTCCCCACGTGATAGTTTGAGTCTTTCCCATTTATTTCTGGGATCCCAGCACACTGCAAGTTAAAAGTGTAACAGGCAAGGGCAATATGTAGGGGGGGCATGAAGGATCATGTGCCCCAAGTGCTTTGAGGGGCAAAGGGTTAGCCAGCAGAAGAGGGGACTAGGAGGTGCCTGGCACCCACAGCATGGGGCTGGACCCCATGCACTCACAGTCAGTGTTGGGGAAAGTGTAGAAATATGACCCTAGCTTGCTTCTGCTCCTCTGGCTGCATCACTCGAGGGAGGTGGTAGGACCATCCCTGAATTCACCAGTGGGAAGCCAAGCAACACAGAGAGAGGAAACAAAGCAAGCTGAAGCCACATTGATCTGCTTCCCCTATCCCTACCAGTGAGTGCAGGGTGACCCAACCCCTGCTGCTGGCACCAGACTCCTGGCCCTTGCTAGTCCCCCAGGTCACCTCAGTTGGGGGAAGGAGCAGATCGTGGTGGAGCAAAACAAAGAAGAGGTAGAAGAGGGCAGAGCAAGGGTAGGGAGGGGCAGAGAAGAGCCTGGGAGAAGCTTGCCCTGGAGTGGAGGGGGATTGTCCTGACCCTTCCCCAGACTGGGGGAAAGGGTCATGTGGAAGGTCACTACCTGGGTTCCTCCTCACTAGTCACCTCTGTTAACAGGTTTAATCATATAAAAATCTCATTCCCCATCAGTATTCCTATGTGGATTCTAGTTAGTCATCTTCTAAACTTCCCAATTACAAATTAAACAAAGTCACAAGAATTCTATGTATTCCCAATGCCATAAGATCTACTTCTTGGCCAGGAAACATGTTAATCTTTTGGACCAGGCTTTTCCTGACCAGAGAGATATTTCCACTCCTTGCATTCTTTGCCCTTCACTTTGGTGACATTAACTTTCCCCCACACAGGGTCAAACATCACAAAATTCATCAAAGGAGCCGTAGGTATTTCTCAGGGTTCTGTGTTGAGGATAGCTGAATTAATTTGGGCTGGAGGGAGTGTGAGTTTAATTTTTTTTTAGTTGAAATGATTCCTCAAGTGCTTTGTAGATTTACACTGGACCAAACATTGCTGGATACTTCACTTAAAAGATAAAAAAAAAAAAGAGTACGAATAAATAGTGGTGTCCTGCAGGAATCTGCACTGGGACGAGTGCTGTTAAATTGCTCATACATATTCTTGAAATAGAGTAAACAGTGAGGTGGCAACATTTGCAGATGATGCAAAAATACACAAATAGTGACTGCAAATAGTTACAAAGGGATCTCACAAAACTGTATGACTGCACAACACAAGATCAGAAGGAATTCAATGTTGATAAATACAAAGTAATACACATGGAAAAATATAATCACAACTATATATTCAAATATGATGGGGTCTAAAATATCTGTCACCACTCAGAAAAGTGATCTTGGAATCTTTGTGGATAGTTTCCTGAAAACATCTGCTCAATGTGCACTAGCAGTCCAAAAAGCTAACAGAATATTGGGAATTATTAGGAAAGGAATAGAGATTAAGACAGAATATCTTGTTGCCTCTATATAAAGTCATGGTATGCCCCCATGTTAAATATTGCATACAGATCTGATCACTCCATCTAAGCAAAGATATATTGGATTTGGAAAAGGTACCGAAAGGGCAAATGAAATGCTTAGGTGTAATGAACAACTTCCAGATGAGGAGAGATGCATAAGAATGGGACTTTTCAGCTTGGAAAAGAAATGTTTAAAGGGGGGGCGGGTATGTTAGTGGTCTAGAAAATTATAAATGATGTGGAAAAATATAATAAGGAAATGATATTTATTCCTTCGCTAACATAATACAATAAGCTCACCCAATGAAATTTATAGGCAGCAGATTTAAAGCAAACAAAACAAATGGTTTCTTCACGGTCAGCCTGTGGAACTAACAAATTCCTGGTGTGTGTGTGTGTGTGGTGAAGATAGAAAGAAATTCAGGACAGGCAAGTACTTGCGTTATAGAACTGGAATAGGAGGAAGGCATCACTCTTAATTAGGCAATTCTAAAGTGATATATAATGCTGTAGGAAAAGTACCAGATCGGAAGAAATGAAAACATTTATGTTTTAATAGTTTCCTTTTGGTGACCTTAACTATGCTAATTTGTCTCTGATGAAGTGTGACAGGGACTGTCAAGTTAAATGGTCAACATACTCATTAGCTAAAGAATAACATTTTTGTAGCAATAATTCTGGATGTGTTCAAGATATAACCTTGTTCATAGGAGACTTATAGTTTTCATGTAAGCTACACTAAATGCCCCTGGAGTCTGCAGATGTTCTGGATCAAAGGCTGGAGAGAAATAGAGAAAATTCTATCACAAGTATTTTGTGACTGTTGTTCTAATACTAGGGAAAGACAGGTATTTGTCCATAACTCTACATGTACAGAATCAACTGTTATCTGTGAAACTTCAGAATGCCAAATATGCTATTCACTTCTCATGGATGAATTAATCCACTCAGTACAATTTTTTATGTGCCATGGAGAGAAAGTTGAGTGGCAGACAGTGGGGCACATACGTACGCTACATACAAATCCATGTTTTATCTGTTCAGTGTAGGACTAAAATAGTAACATTTGATCCATCAGTTCAGCACAAAGCAGAGAAGATGGTTAAAGCCATACTGGGTGTTGTTACATAGGTGACCTTTTTAGATAGATTTCTTATGCCCAGGACTATTAAGTTATGGCAATAATATAAAAGTGATTTTTAGAGAAACACGGGAGTGTCTTTGAATGTTGCTAGAGCAAGGGCCCACAGATGGCCTCCTTATCTACTGGCTCAACCCCCAGGCTTAGCTGGACCCTGTTTGTACCTCCTGACTTGTCCAGCTGCTCAGCTGACTGAGAGGATCAGCGGAATTGCTAAGAAGTCCACCAGCAGAAGCAGTTTGCTGCTCTCCCAAGCATTTGGCTGTGCTTGTGCCTACTCTTGCCCATGTTCTTGCCTTACTCCTGCCTTGTTCCACTCCTGTACCAGCCTCACTCCTCGCTTGCACTTTGGTCCTGCACCTACCTTTCCTGACTCCAAGGTACAGAGTACAGACTTAGCTCTGAATTGGCTTAACCTTTGGGAAAGAAATCCCACTTGAATTTGATCTACTTTTCTGCCCGTCTAGCATTATGCACAGCCTCTGACTCTCCCCTTTCTCCAGCTTTTGCTCAGGCTTGTGTGCCCCAGATATGCCCCTTGTGCTGATGGGTAGTGGGTTAGTGAAGCTCAAGGTATAGGTAGCAGCAGCTTTGCCTTCCTCATGCATAGGCATAGCCCCAAGTGCCATTTCTGACACATTAATTCTTTCCTTAGTGTGGACAGAAGAAGTGAATGCAAGCTTGCTCTCCACCCAGCTACATTTCTCATTTAGAAAATCCTTCACGTATTTACTTATAGGCCCTTCTCTGTATTTACTTTCAACAAGCCTTAAGACACTAAATAAGCCCCTGGCCTTCCCACAGCACCCCTTCTTGAGCCCTCAAGCTCACACTGCACGGTACCCGAAGTCCCTACCTGCACACTGCCTCTTCTCTATAGGACCTTGTCCCCCCACCCCATCCTCCACTCGCTTATCTCTACTCCTTCACCTCCTCTTCGAGGTGACTTGCTGCTGCACGTGCAGATATGGATAGAAATAAAAGATGGCTAGTGGAACAGAAGTAGACTCATGGGGCTGATCCTGGTTCATGCAAGTAGGATGCAGATCCATGTTTGTGTATCTGTGCAGGGCTTTACAGAGTTGACCTGTTCCGATATCTAGCATGTTAAAACCCAGGATTTTATTTTGACACAAATGCAGATGGACACCAGAAGTAAAGTTTACTTTCAGAACCTATCTTTCTTAAAGGCTAGTGTCCATCTTTGCACTAACATTGAGAAAAATGAACAAACCCCCAAATCCAGCCAAATAACCACTCAAGAACACCTGGAAGTAATATCTTGTAATACATTTGGGAAAGGATTTTCCACTCTGAAACAAAGCACTGCTGAGCTAAGTCAAGTATCTCACCTTTACTTGTGGCTAATATCTGTTGTTTCCAAGGTAAGTCAGATATCATGGTGATGGGTGGAGAGAGAGAGAGAGTCTGTCTCCCCCTCTCTCAACGTACTTAACTAATTGCATATAAGTATAAAAAAACCTCACAGTCATATCTGTAACCCAAGAGATGATTTTTACCACACTTTAGCATATGTGATGATTGCCAACATATGAAGAGCTACTACTTTTCAGTATCTAAGATGCTGTAGCTATTTCCTATACTAAATAGAGGGCATTACTGCAGTACCTCCAGTAATTCAGTGTGGTAACTGTTGGTAAATATTGACTTTGTAATAGCAGCTACTATATAATTAGAATTGTTGTTGGGCAAAAAATTATCTTTCCCCATTCAACATCCAGCTATATTATTTGATTGATTAAATGAATTGGTCCCTTGTTTCTTCCCCATTGCAATTCTAGCTGTGTCTTGGCCCTACATCATTGGTCATCACTGTATATTTATTTTAATATTTACATTCAGTACTGACCTAAGTGTTTGCTGGGTAGACAATGAATCTTTGCTTCAATTTTAAAATGATTATTCTCTCTGAAGGAATCCAGAATTACAGATTTTTTGTTTCCCTTATTGCAATCAATACTCTCACTTGCTCTCTTTCTATCATGGATTTTTCTCCAAAGCATGATGCCCACCAGTATGATCACATGAGAGGAGTTTTTTTTTAATTTACTTTTTTAGAAAATGGCTTAAATGAGAACCATGGTAAATTGGTTCATGATTTCCGCTCATTTGAAGGTTTGGACTTAAATGTAAAAATGGGTACATTTACTATTGAAAGGTTAGGATTTGACTTTTTTTTTTAAATGTCTCCTGTGAAGCAATGTAGCTAGATAGTAATAGCAGCCTTTTTTCAACCAATAATTGGTTTTGGTAATAAGAGCTATTCTGACGACCAGCTGTGCAACCTCCCTCAATCCTGCAGTGAGGAAGGGGAAAGGAGTCTGCAAATAATTATCAACTTCAAGTATTCCTTGCTGTCAAAGTTTCATTAAAAAATTAGTAAAATACCTTTTTGCTTTTAAAAATGTATCCTGGGTTAGAAAGAAGGTCTGTATAAAGAGTTGAGAATAGAACTGCTGCGACCTGCACAAATCAAGGGGTTTGCCCAGTTGGGCTGCCGGCCTACATTGTAGACTCAGTCTTTAGTAAAAGCTCTTCTCCTCCCAATTAAAGAATAAAGGTTGAAGTTCCTGCAGTCCTTTCCAGCGCATTTGAAGTGACTTTTAACCCCTCATTTTACCCTCTTTATATGGCTCCCTGGTATAACACTCTCCTCATATGTCAATTGTGATTAGCAGTGTTAGCATTTTCATTACAAATTTTTTTCCTGTGATCCTGAAATCAGCCATAAAAAATCTATTTTAAGCTAAAACTTTACGTACAGATTCAACACTTTAGTCATAGATTATCATTCTTACTTTCTATTTCTAGTGAAAGCTGGCTGGACTTTTTTTCAGTTTCCCTGACTCTAAATGCCCAATTACCCTGCTAAACTACAATCATTTTTAATAATGAAATGTTGTCATTTATTTTTAAGATGTAAACTAACACACAATTTTTAATGAAGATTTGTAGCCTGGGTTGACTAGGGGACAAGAACCAGCATCTTTTTTGTCTACATAATATCCTTTATCCACTTATCTGCAAGTGCATCACCAACATTTAATTCTATGGAACTCTGTAATGCACTGTGTATTTTTATTCTTGTTTTACAGGTGGGTAAATAGACGACCAAAAATGCTTAGGTGGCCTGCCTACAATTATTCAGGAAGACTGTGGAAGAACTGAAAAATGTCATTTAACCTTTTTATACCTCGTTTTTCCCATATATAAAATATACCTACAGAACTTCAGAGGATTACTGAAAATGCTTTGGGGGTCCTTGAATAAAAGGTATCGTGCAAGTTCAGATTATTGCTATTTATAACTTAGGGTTTCTGATAAGCTATTACTGAAATAATATACATTTTTTTTCTGGCAGTGCATAATGAAAGGAATTATGTTCTACAGGGAAAACAAAAGACATTTTATATTTGTCTACATTAAAAGCCTGTTTAAGCTGGGGCTAGTTGCGGAGTAGGGAACCCAAATTATGTAGACTTCATCCAGGGTCTGCTCTCCAAAGCAAATCAAGCCCCTTTCTTTGTGGCCACGAGGGAACTGTTGGCAGCAAAATTGGATATAGTTCCACCAATGAAGGCATGAGTTGGATATAGCAATGCTGGATATAGCTCTGGCTCCCATGACCAGCAGTGAGCATGGATAGGGAATGCAGCACAATGGAATATTATTGTCCTTCCTCCCACAGAGGAGAAAGAGGGCTATAAAAGTAGTCTAGCACAAAGCAGCTTTATAACCAATCCATAAACCCCATTTTCTCCTCTCTCCCATCCCTATATGTCATCGTGTGTCAGCAATGCCCGTCTGCCATGCACATTGGCCAAACCATACTGTCTCTATGCAAAAGAGTAAATGGACACAAATCAGACATCAAGAATGGCAACATTCAAAAACCAGTAGGAGATCTGGTGTTTCTCTGGACACCCAGAAACAGACTTGAAAGTCGCCATACTTGAACAAGAACACTTAATAAACAGACTTCTGTGTGAAATTGCAGAACTGAAGTTCATATGTAAATTAGACATTATCAGACTAAGTCTGATAAGAGAATGAGAGTGGCTAGTTCAATACAAAGAGTAATTTCCCCCTTTTAGTATTCACATCTTCTCATCAACTGTTGGGAATGGGCCACCCTGACTGAAATAACCTCATTAGCACTGGTCCTCCTCATGGTAATATAATATAGTCATCTTTGCACATGTATATACCCCTGTCAAGCTCCTGAATTTGGGCATAAACTGAAAAAAGTTTATGCCCAAATAATTTTTTTAGTCTTTAAGGTGCCACAGGACTCGTTATTGTATCTGCTGAAACAGACTGACACTGCTACCCCTCTGATTCCTCCCATCCCTGCACCTCTCTTCTGGCTCATCCTGGATCCTCAAGATGTATGCTGGGATTAAGTTTTGGCCCTCCATGTAGTATCATCACAAAGGTGATTAATCTCTTGCCAATGACACTTGCTGATTCAGATGAAATAGAGGAGATAGTTTCTGGAGGAAAGCTTTCATGATCAGGTGAGATGCAAGAGTGCCATTTCAGGATGGGGGAGGGGAACAGCAGCCGTGCGCTCCAGGACACAGTTTGCTTTTCATCCCATTCCCAAACTATCAGGGAGTGAGGGAAAAGTACTTGCATTCCATGCATGCTTCTCACACCTGGCTAGTGTAAGAAGTCTTTAAAGTGCTGCATAGTCCTGTCTTTTGTTTTAGTGAAAGAAGAGTAATCCTTGAATGGAGAGGGGGGCTATTACACCAATTGTAAAAGTGAGAGAGGAAAAATAATGAAAACCAAAAAATGTGTAAGAGGAGTCTGACAATGTTATTTATAAAATGCAGTTTGGTATTAATTGTGTTGATTCAGGTCTTTAACCTACCAGAATATTGAACAGACATTTAGACCCAGGGAAAGAATCATATAAACTTTATTTTAAAGACTGTTTATATAAACTTGATGTTACTGGAAACCAAATTGATGAGCTGCAGTGCAGAAGTGTATAGCAAAGGATTTAAAATAAGAGCAAAAAACTACAGGACTACCAAAACATCTAGCTTCTAAATGCATGAATAATATTTCTCTTAAGATTACTATAAAATAGTGCTTTCTCTTAGTCTGTGCTTTTAGAAGAAACTTGCAAATCTTTAATCTTTTTGTCTCATTTAAAGTTTGTTTACAAAAGCTGTGGCTGTAGAATGGAACTCAGTATGTGCAAATAGATAGGGAGAGCTTACAGTATACTGTCTGGATCTGCATAGGGGAAGAATTTTTTTAAAGTCTGCATTCTAGACTTTATGATGTATAAAATTCTGGTAGAAGCTGATATCACATACCTTTATGTACATTTTGTATTTGTTTTACTTGTAGAATTTTTAATATTTGAAAGTATGTCTCATATAAGTTAGCAAATTAGCAGTTTATCTGTGTGGAAAAAAAAATCTGAGTTACTAGGTTATAAAGTGAATTGTTCTGCAGCTGCAAAATCAAGTGCCTTAGCTGAGTTAATGCTTTTCATTTCTTTTGCATGTGTCAGCATTAATGGAGGCGAGCTTCTGTAAAGCCTTGCTTGTGAAGATGGTGCTGAGCAGACTAGATTCAGTTCTGTTGAATGCTTTTTGCAATTTTTTTTTTTTTTTGGAATAATGCACAAAAGGAGACTTCAAATCAGGCTGAACTTCAAGCAAAAGTTAATGCTATTCTCTTTTGGGTTCAACCACCCACTTTGCTTAAGGTCACTAGTTGAGGCTAATGCTGCACAGAGGGGCTGCAGCAAACTTGGCATCTCCTTGATTAGGCTCCCTGCTGATCTAATACACATACCAGCTCACTTGCCAAGTCAAATAACACATTTAGTGAATTGGAAATAAGATTTAAGTAAGCCAGCACAATGCGGCTTCCCTTCTCATCTTTTTACCGAATCCTTCTCTTTGTATGCTAGATTGTGAAAACTGCTCTTGTTAGAAGACTTAATCTTCATTTTTTCCTGTAGATTATTTGGAAACAGGTCAATTGAATGTTGGAGCTGCTAACTCCTCCTACCAAAGAAAGAAACTGCTTGTGGCATACTGATTGTATCATTTAAATGAAAGGCTCCTATTATTAAAAAGAAAATAATGTCATATAAGGATCTCTCAGAAGGAAAAAACCCTGATATTAAATGCAGTCCTTTTTAATAATGTGTTTATTTCTTTGTCTTCTGGTGTCTGTTCTCAAGATTGCCTTATTAACTGCTGGTGAGTAGTAATTGATGGGGTTGATCATCTTAGTAAATCTTCATCTCTTATGGCTGTACCATTGTACTTAATTCTTAAATATGGTAGGATACAGTAGAGTGACATTTCTATAGGCCATTTCTACAGTGACTTTCATAAAAGCAATCTAAAGCGCTTCACATAATGTTTGACTTTGAACTGTTCTGTCTTTTAGTGATACAAAATTGAGACAGAATTTAAATCTTCATAGCTTGTATTGGTTTGCTTATAGGTTTGCTTATATGTTAGTTTGCTTATATGTTATTTTTAGAAGGGGGTCATTGTATGCAGTACAATCTGAGATTTATCATAGATTTATCATAGATTTTCATGCCATCCATGCTATAATAATCTGTAACTGTCTCATATCTCTGTGTTAGGCATTCAGGGTTATGATGTGTATTGACTCTTTTATGATCTACTTATCTCTGCTGGTCATGTAGATTTATGTGCATCTCTTCTCTGACTAAATCCTGAAATATAAGATCTTGAATTTTGAGGTACTTGAATATGTTTTACATTATACTAAAATACATAGCACAATACAAAACTGAAAATGTAGAAAAATGGCAGTTAAAATAGCAACTCCAAAGGAGACCGATTTTAAATAACACAAGAAAAAGTAAAAATGGTTCTGTATGAAATGCAAGTTTATGCAATTGCAGGAAAAATGGGTTCCTATATTTTTTATGATAATGATCAGAGCACATGAATTCTAATGAGCTAAATTACAATATCTATGGCCAACAAAATGGCTGAACCAATATCACATTCATTGGGCTGTTTTCCTCTCCTGATTTGACATGCAATTATAGTTTCCAGGACACCAGCACAAATTAATGGTGTGTAGACAGGGCCAGTTGTAGGGTTTTTTTTTTCTTTCATTCTGATTGGTCAGCATTTTCTTTTTCTCTGCTGATTAGCCAGAAGCATGTTGTGTGGGGTGTTTTCATAGTCAGCCTTTGGGGAAAACAATGAAAGAGACCTGTTGAGAGTGTTTCCATCCTGGCCTGCACACTGGAAAGGCTGGCCCTGAATGCAGGGCTGGCAGTGAAAGTCACTAATCTGCTGACTTCCCCAAATATCTATGTAATAATAATTAAGATTGTGTTTGCCTGTTGTGATTATGGCTGTGCTTGTAAATTTTGACCCATCCAGACCCCACAAGACCTTTATAGTTGAGCTTCAGACTTTGCTATATATACACTCCTTTCACAGTTTTACCATCCCTTTCCAGTTACTTCATCCTGAATCTTTTAGTCTCAGCAATTCACTCCAGAGAGAGGAATTGTGACATATGGGCAAGTAACTCATGACCATCAGAGCAGCCTTTTGATGAATGGGAGCACGTCTTCAAAGGAGTTCATATTTCTGTTGAACTCTGAAATAATCACAAGAATCTGGAGCATCTACAGCCAACAAAATGGCTGAACCAATATCACATTCATGGGGCTGTTTTCCTCTCCTGATTTGACTTTATAGTTACATACCATCTGTGGACTAACAATGAGAAAGTGGATTACTTGTAGCTTAACGGATGACCACCGTGTAGTTGAGCAGGAAGCTCCCACCATAATCATTAAATATTTCCACTTTGTCTGCAAGACGTTCAGTTGCCCCCTGATGACCATTATCTATTTCCTGCTTCCTTTTCCTTGTGTCCAAGGGGCCCATTTGTGGCCATACTCTAAGAAGCACTAGTGCATCCCTGGATTCAATATTTTGGCTACAAGAAGACTTCCTTTATCATGAGACAAAATGCAGGACAACGTAGCACTTTAAAGACTAACAAGATGGTTTATTAGATGATGAGCTTTCGTGGGCCAGACCCACTTCCTCAGATCAAATAGTGGAAGAAAATAGTCACAACCATATATACCAAAGGATACAATTAAAAAAAATGAACACATATGAAAAGGACAAATCACATTTCAGAACAGGAGGGGGATGCGGGGTGGGGAGGAAGAAAGGTAAGTGTCTGTGAATTGATGATATTAGAAGTGGGGAGAGTGGGACGTCTGTGAGCTAATGGTATTAGAGGTGATAACTGGGGAAGCTATCTTGGTAATGGGTAAGATAGTTTGCGTATTTGTTCATTCCTTCCCGGAGAGTGTCGAATTTTAAAGTGCTACATTGTCCTGCATTTTGCTTCAGCTACCCCAGACTAACACGGCTACATTTCTATCACTATTTATCATGAGAAACAGCTTTACATTCCCAAGGGCAGTTCACTGCTTCAGGGGCTAAGGTTATGCCAATGGCAGGACATTTTGACCATTTAGAACCTAGAATCTGATTTCAAGGTACCTATGTGCCCATATGAAGAAATCATGACCTAGGTCTGTGGGCCTCTTTCAGCCCTTTCTCTCTACATCATTGGTCCACCTTCCAATGGACTTTGAGTTACTATGCTTCCAAGAGGCACTCAGTTATCCTCACAGAAGTGTACTTCCTGACCCAGAATCCTCAATGTCATTTATGTCTGCACATAAAACAGCTTAATCATTTCCGGAGTACATCTGTTAATAACAAATCATGCGGAGATGCATTGTTTTGGATCAATACCTCAAATTCATTTCTTCATTCTGGCAGGAATTTCTCTTCCTTCTTCGTGCCAAACCCCTCATCTCAACAGTTTACCGTCCACAGACAGATGGCCAAATTGAAAGACTCGATCAGATCCTGGAGCTGTACCTCTGCTCTTTTTTTAATTTTCATTAGGAAGACTGGATTTCAATGCTTTATTTGGCTGAGTTCACATACAACAATTCTACTCACACTTCAACTCAACACACCCTATTCTTTGCAAATGGTGTTGTTCACTCTCATTCCCATCTAAAACTGCACAAAGCCTCTGCCATCCCAGCAGTCATGGACTTGGTCCATCTCTAGTAAACATATCAGGAACTCAATGAAAATTTACTTCCTGCTAACCCCTCCTCCCCTCCCCCCACAAAACACATAAAAAGCATTATGCCAACTAGAAGTGACAAACTGCCCCTAACCTTGCAGTAAGGAATAAGGTTTAGCACTCAACTTGAAACCTGAGAATCAGTCACCATTCAGTCAAGCTTGACCACTAATACTGAGTCCTTTCAAATAATCAGATACACCTAGTGGCCTTCAAGTTTCAAATATCAGAATTTCTAAAGATTCATCCTGTCTTTCATCTTTCTCTCCTCAAATCATTTGTCAACAGCCCCTTCCTGGTCAAAGTAGACCCATCTGCTAGTAATTATCCACATTGTAGCCTTATTGATATATTGATTATTCCCTTAGGGCATGTCTACACTGCAGCATTATTTTGAAATAACGTAGTGCGTGTCTACATAGCAAGCCATTATTTAGAAAGAATTTTGAGATGGTGGACTTCTTACTCTAACTCCTGTAACCCTGATTTCATTAGGAGTAACTGAATTTGAAGGAAGAGTGTTCTTCCTTTGACTTCCTGCTGTGTAGAAGCACCAAAAGCCGAATTAAGCTATTTTGACTTCAGCTACACAATTGATATATTTGCCATTATGTATATTAATTCAACTTTTGCCCTGCAGTGTAAACGTGTCCTTAGAGAACATTGATCAGGAACAGGTTAGGCTCCCAAGGACTATAAAATCAAGAATATTATCATCAGTATCATCAGAATGAGAGACTCTAGAAGCACATAAGACACAATTGCAATTTATCACAAGTCCCTTTATTAACAAATCCAATAAGCAGATAAACAATCTCATAAACATTGAAATACCATAGCAGATCAAATTGTTTTAGCCCTATGACTAACCTCGGTCACGTATGTTTCTGGGGACCCTAGACAACCCAGTGGTTGTCATCCTAGCATCTCCTGATGTGTTCCTTACTTGAACACAGGCCAGGTGACTCCTTTTATCCTGAGTTTTGAACCTCCTAAGGCTCATACATGTGCCTAAGGATTTCAGTCCCTTTTTCCTCAGCCATACTTCGACACCCCACTAATTTAGGATTGTTCCATTTTTCATGGGCCACTAGTTCCTTTTTTACTTCCTAACATTTACAGCAAATAGTTGTTATAGCAACTTGTGCCCACTCACTTTGGCCCTAGTTTCTGCTTATCCCTGACTTCCTGATTTCTGACTCCTTGCTCTTCGTAGTGGCTTTTCTTCTGACCATGGCTCTGGCTGTGTCCTTTTGGGTTTGTTTGTTTTTTCTGTCTTATGGCTACTGTCTTAGATGTTAATATATGTATGTACTCTTCTTTGTTGTTACATTGTTCTATTACTATTACAGTAATTCCTCATTTAACACTATAGATGCGTTTTTGAAAATGTTCGTGTTAAGCGAAAACGTGCTAGGTGGGGTCAATTTTCCCATTAAAAATAATGTAAAAGGTGAGGGTTGCATTTCAGGTGGTGGTGGCAAAGTCAATTTTTTGTTGGTGGTGGGTAGTCAAGGTCAACATCAGATATCTAGCAACACAAGTCGCTGCAATTTGTTAAAACACAAAGACAAACACATGAGTGAGCAGAGGAGCTTTGTGACCACATGTATTCATCCACTCATGCGTATTACCACTGTTTTCACCAACTTATACCGCTGCGCGAAGTAGTCCACCACTTGATTATTTTTGTGTTATTTTGGGGATGGTCATGTTGTTCAAAAAATGGCCCCTAAAAAAAATCATGCTATTGCAAAAATGTGTTAAGTGGGCACGTGTTAAACGAGTAATTATTGTACTTACTCTTATGAAGTCTGACATTAACAGCTAACCCTTAAAGTTTGAGGGATTCTTGATTTTGCTCTACTGATTAGAACTATATTGTTCCTTAATGCCTTAGTCACAGATAGATGTCTGCTAACCTTAAGTAAGATTTTAATGCAGTGAGGTACTTTTACCTACCTACAGCCTGTTAGTAGAGGGAAATAAAAGTGGCATATTAATGTTCTTCTGGTTAGAGAATGTAGTTACTTTCTACCAATGATTTTACTCTTGTTGTTTTCCTTGCAAATCTACAGAGCAACTCTTAGACATAAAGACCATTAATAATAAAAATCCCATCTGTTATTGATATCTTAACGTACCTGAAGTAACTTAAAATTCAGAAAGCTCCTCATCAAAGTATAATGTGTGGTTTCTGAGAGCAGCTGACATCCAGAAAGCCGATGACGTGAGACAGATCTAAAATAAAAAGATTGGTATTGGGGGATCACGCTATCCTAATGCCTCTCATGTTTGGGTAATTTCATCCCACTTGCAAAAGATCCCCCTTATAGTTTTTCTTGTACAAAATGTTCTTTCTCACTTCCTCTTTCAAACTGTTTAGTGGTTCTGAGCATTGTTAAACACATCTGCTCTATTTCAGTAGTGGTTGTTGTGAATACTGCTGTGTGTCTGTAATGTCTTGTGTGTGTTTACACAGCATACAATTAGCATAAAGCACTTTGGGATCCCTCAGGATGAAAAGCACTTTATATATTTGACTGCAAATGTAGGATATCATTTATTATTTATGCAAATCATAGTATAATTTTTCCATACCATATTGGATCTTGTTAAAAATAAATGTTAACCTTAAAGGATACCACTAAAGTGTTTTTGTAGTTATTTTTAAATTATGCTTTTTTAATTAGAATTATACAACATTTGGTTACTTTATTTTGAAAATTATGTAATTTTTGAAATTTTGATGTCACAATTTTTCTGTTTAGTTTACGATAAAGATTTGACTTATTTTATAAGGAGAAATGAGCATTCCTTAGTGGACATTTTACACTGAAATTGACTTTTTTCTGAGTATCATAATACAATTTTTAAATCCACAATTTAGACAAAAATGTCACAATTCTGATTAAAGGTTGATACTGAAATTGTTTTTGGTTACTGTGATTTCTTCCTCAATTTTGTGTGTGCACATACATTGTGTGTGCACATACATACCTTATTCTGGTATGGTCGCTGATGGCGTCCTAAGTAATTATTTCTTTTGGGGAAGAATAAACTTAATACATACTGTACATATTTATATGGAACAATTTTTTCCCTTTCACCAAACCCATGAATCAGAGGAACAAAAAATGTAAAAACAGTTTATTTGCCTTTAATTCTGTACAACTGTGAGGAGTCAAACTAAAAATTTCAAAAGTACCTATGTGAGTTAGGAGCCTAAGTACAAATGAAATACAATACATCTCACAAAGTGGGCTCCAACCCATGAAAGTTTATGTCCAAATAAATTTTTTAGTTAAGGTTCCACAGGACGACTTGTTGTTTTTGCTGAAACAGACTGACATGGCTATCCCCTCTGAAATTGAGCTTTTTTAGTCCTTTAGGCACACTTGAAAATTTAAACCCTCCCCCACCAAATAACTTTTAAAATGAATGCTAAGACTGTCACGCAAGTCCTAAGGTTTTAAGGAAAACATCAGGTAGAATGAGATTTTGTAATAAAATTATCAATTGGCAACCCCCCACCACTTGGGTTCCTGCAACTTGGATTATGGGTTCCCATTTCAGAAAGTTTTTTCCAAAGTCCAGGACCAAAAGAGCTGTTTAGCCAAGTAAGCAGTCATAGGAGGAGAGGGAAGGTCCTCTTGTGAATCAATAACTGGTTAAAAGATTGCAAACAAAGGGTAGAATAAATCATTAGTTTTCACAGGGAAAAGAGAGAAATAGTGGGGTCCCCCATGAATCTGTACTTTGACCAGTGCTATTCAACATATTCGTAAATGATCTGGAAAAAAGGCTAAATTTACAGATGATATAAAACTACTCAAGGTAGTTAAGTCTAAAGTTGACTGTGAAGAGAATCTTACAAAACTGGGTGACTGGGCAACAAAATGGAAGATGAAATTCAATGTTGATATGTGCAAAGTAATGCTTATTAGAAAACACAATCCTATCTATACATACCAAATTATGGAATCTAAATTAGATGTTACTATTTTAGATGGAGATCTTGGAGTCATTTTGATAATTCTCTGAAAACATTTGCTCTGTATGAAGCAGCAGCTAAAAAAGCTAATGATGTTAGGAACCACTAGGAAAGGATAGATAATAGTAAATAAGTAAATAGATTGTAAATACAGTATAGTCCCAATTATCTGACCTAAACTGGACCGACAGGTGGTTGGATTACCGAAAATGTCGGATAATAGGGAGGGAGGGATAGCTGCCAGTGCTGCTTGGTCCCCATCCCTGCCTGGCCCCGGCCCCTTCCCTCCCTGCAGCTCCCGGGCACGGGCTGGGAGAATGGCCCCGCTTGCTTCCCCATCGCTCTCCTGGTGCCGCTGATGCTGTTCCTGCCGGCGCAGCTTTGTCCCCATCCCTGCCTGGCCCCTTCTCTGCCAGGCAGGGATGGGGACCAGGCGGCATAGGCAGGAGCAGCAGCAGCGGCGCCAGGAGAGCGATGAGGCAGCGAGCAGGGCCATTCTCCCGGCCCGCACCTGGGAGCTGCAAAGAGAAGGGGCCAGCCAAGGATAGTGACGAAGCAGCACTGGCAGGAGGCTACAACCCGCAGGAGACTGCTGGCGTCTCTTTAGCTGGGGAGACTGCATGCAGCATAGCAGCGCAAGGTGGCTGGCCTTGGGAGCCACATGCTCCCCCTGCGCTCGGCTGACAATGGTCCGTGGCTATGTCAGATAAAGCGGAATGTCGGAATCCGGACTCTACTGTATCATAATTCCATTATATGAATCCTTTGTACTCCCACACCTTGCAAAATACATACTCTTCTGGTTGGTATGCCTCAAAAAAGATAGATTAGAATTGGAAAAAATACAGAGAAGGGCAACAAAATGATTAGGGATATGTAAAAAACTTCCGTATGAGGGGAAAAATTAAGAAGGGACTGTTTGGCTTGAAAAAGATATTACTAAAGGGGGATATGATAGAAATATATAAAATCATGAATAGTCTGGAGAAAGTAAATAAGGAAGTGTTTAAAATCCCTTCACATAACTAACACGTATCCAAAGTCACTCAATAAAATTAATAGTCAGAAAATTAAAAGCAAACATCAGGAAATACTTCTTGACACTACCCCTAGTCAACCTGTGGGACTTGTTGCTGAGGAATGCTGTAAAAGCCAAAGGTATGACTGGTCCAAAAAGAATTAGATAAGATCGTGAGGATAAGATGGTCGAGGTATACCCCCAGACTGTGGGGCTGTGTCTACATTGGTGCGATCTTCTGCAAAAGCGACTGCTTTTGCGCAAAAACATGCTGCCTGTCTGCACTGACCATGAGTTCTTGCGCAAGAACACTGACGTTCTAATGTATGAAATCAGTGCTTCTTGCACAAGAGCTCTGATGCTCCCACTCAGGAATAAGCCCTCTTGTGCAACTGTTCTTGCACAAGAGGCTGGTGTAGACAGGCAACACGAATTTCTTGCATAAGAAAGCCCTATGGTTAAAATGGCTATCAGAGCTTTCTTGCGCAAGAGAGCTTCTACACTGGCATGGATGCTTTTGCGTAAAAGCACATCTCTTGCACAAACGCACATGCCAGTGTAGATGTTCTCTTCTGGAAGAGTTTTTGCACAAGAACTCTTCTGCAAAAGAGTTCTTGCGCAAGATCATGCCAGTGTAGCCTGGTTGTCCCTGAACCTCTGATGGCTAAAAGCTGAACCTGGATGACAAGTGGTGATTTATTTGATAAAGTGCCCAGTTCTCCCTCAAATGGCAAACACCACTGTTGGAAGACAAGATACTGGACTAGATGGACCCAGTATGTCCATTTTCATATTCTTGTTTGTTTACTTCCTACACTGGTTCAACCATGGCAATGGCTTCTTATAGTTACTGAGAAGACAAGACTTGTCCCTATTTTTTTTTTTTTAAAGAAGAGTCAAAGTTTGGGCCAATTGGCTTCTACAGAGTTGTTTCTAAATGTGTAAATATTTTAATACTGTTAAAAATTAAGTGACTGTACTAAAGTATGCAGTATAAACCTGAACCTTATTGTAGCAATATCATTTTAAGCTCAGAAAAGGAACCCTATCTATGTTTTCAGAAGATGGAGTTGTATGCTGTCATTCAAGACAACATATTAAACTATTCATCTAGGGAAGCCAAACTTTTTCCCCCTGTCCAAGAGCCTTTTTTTCCACAGTAAATTAGCAACAAAGTGAATACAGAGATATGAAAGATCTCATTTTATTGTAAAGAGCCCCCCTCCCCACACTATATCTGTAATCTCAGATTAATAAACAAAAATAACTATATATGCTCAAATAACAATAGTTACAGCAGTGATTTCCCTGGAAAGCCAATTCTATAGTGCACCTCATCTTCCAAAGTCACCACAGTTGAAACATATCAAATCAGTAGAATAGTGAAGAAAAGAAATCTTAACATGCTGAATATAAGAAGAAAATGGGAATAGAAAATGGAGGGTTATATCTCATGGTATTTACCTGCTGCTTTAGTGATTTCTATATTACTACTGAATTTGTATTTTGACTCTATCTGAAATTCAAACCTCCCTATAAACTGTCTGTAAGCAAATGACAACCAAATATTACATTTGGTAGGACCAGAGTTTGCAAATTTTCTTTCTTTTAAGCTATTCCAGCTTTGGCTGTTATAATAGTTTCTGTAGTAGTTCATTCACTATTTTAAAAATACCTTTAACTAAAAAAAATTAGACGTTGTAAAAAGAAATAAGTGATTGAGGGTAGTGGATTTATAACCTTACAAAAAGGAGCAAAAGAACTTAATTACTCATTCTTGGATATAATTTATCTCATAGCTCTGCATTCTATTTTGTTAATCTCTCTTCTTTCTGTGCCTTCCTCCCCCCAGCTCCCTTTTACAGTACACATAATATCAAAAATATGAAGTCATTTCAATTTACAACACCGTAAAAGTTTTCCCTCATTTTCTTATTATCTGAGTTGATAGACTAATTAGAAACAGTCAAGGTTATATCTAGGTGTTCCAATAAAAATGGTTCTAATTGCCCTGAGACTGAGGATAATTCAATTACAAATCTTTTCAATTTGATTCATTCCTTTCTTCCTAAGGAAGGATTATGTTGATGGGTTTCAGGTAATGGGACTTGGTGACTTCGGAGGGGTATTAAAACATCCTTCCAGCTTTAACTAATGTGATTAAGTTTTATGAAGTTTGTTTTTCTTCTTAAAATCTTAGAGGTCAAGTACTCATGTGATTCCCTTGGAGCATTGGTTGAGAGGCCAGTTAAATTGAGGGGGTGGTAGTAATCTCTTGAAATGTGCTCATTAGAGTTCTAAAAAGATTTGAAAAAGTCCTTTTCCCACATCATATAAGCTAAGTTAGTAAATGAAAAAGCATGCTACTTTTCAAGTTCTTAATTATTAATTCTTGGTATTTAACTGCTTCTGGGATAACACCCTCTTCCTGGATCACACTTCAGTGATCATTACTGGATAGAGAGACAGAGTAAGGCTCACAGATATTTTGAAGTCCAGTTCAAATCTTTGCCCTATCAGTAATCTAAACTAAACCATGTCTTTACTGAGTTAGCAAATGGATATTCCCATCTTCCTATGGAATAGGAGGAGAATTCATACAGATCATCATTCTTTCTCCACTTTGTGGTTAGAAACATAGGTTTCCAAAATATTTTAGTCACTTATGTTTGCAGTTGTGCATGTCCACACTGTTTACAGAATCAAAATGATAACTTGTACTGGGAATGTTGAATCTTAGCCCTTTGAGGTATCACTCAAATGTTGTGCTTATGTGTAATTTGGTGTTCTGAGACATCTGAAAATGTGCCTGGTGGATATTTGGTTTCCAAATAAATCAAACTGCTTTGGAATATTGTAAAGATTGATGATGTGCTTCAGAGGATGGGTGAAATGCAGGGTCTTAATTCTATTTTGAAGACCTGGGTTTACAGTTGCTACTGCCTAGCTATGACTATGAATAGTAGGGTAGGAGAAATACTGTACTAGAAAAAGTACTATAATCTAAGCTTTACTGTAAACTGGTCATTGTACTGTTATAGTCAACCACTTCGCAGTTGTGTGTGTGTCCGTGTGTGTGCACACAGGAGGATGGAATTCCCTCCCACAAAATAGGAAGGGTGAGGTAGGTCAGACATCTTTATTACCACGGTCAAAACTTTTTACTGCCTGCACCACAAATATTCAGATGTTTTGGCCTGAACATTTGAGGAAGTGAATTTATTCATATGAATGTGTGCTGGAAATGCTTGCCTAAGCTAACTTGTATAAATTGTTATTATGTGTCTTAAAGTGAAGACAGGGAAAGGAGAATACCTTGCAATTTATTGCTTTCAGCCACCCAAAACACTTGAGTAACAGTAGTGAAGAGGAAAGGAACACAATGCTTGTCTACACCGGAGAATTACTTTGAAATAACTCCCCTTATTTCAAAATAACAAGGTGTGAGTGTCAATACTACCAAGACTGTTATTTCAAAATAATGGGTTTGTTGTTTCAAAATAAGAACTCCTGCTTGTGAAGCTTATTTCAAAATAACTGGTAGTATAGATATAGCCAATGGGTTTGGAGGTGACTGATCTAAAATCAAGTGTATCATGGTGAATGGAGTCAGAGGGCTATATTCTTTTGAGGGATTGTTATTGATAAGTCACCAGCAACACAGGGAATGCAGAGAAGTAGGTTGGAAGCAACACAGCCAAATGGATGGAATAGTGTAAAAGGCTTAATAAAGTTCAGTTGCTCACCTTACTCTGCTAATGGACGAAGGAGATCCTTTCCCGGAAAAACTTCAGATATCTTTCAGTTGCAGGAGAAATAGGAAACTTTCTTAATTATGGACAAATAGTAAAGTGGGAACCCACTCCCAACACAACTGCTTTATAGAATCACCTCTAGCCATGTGTAATGCTGACAGGCCAAATCCAGCCTAGGAAGGACCTCTGGAGCTTAGAACATGAGTTAAAAAGACAGCAGGCTGCTAGCTAAGGCTGTAGAGCATACTCATTATTCTCTCTGTAAGTGGTCTCAGTGCCACTACATGGGACAGAGCGCCATACTCAGCAGGTGTGTGGGTTACACATGTTTAGGACTTGGCCCACATTCCGTTCATGCCCTGAGGTATGGGGCCATAAAAGAACTGTAAAGCCACATTTGTTCCACTTCTGAGTTGCACCAAGCACAGTTTGGGTACAATTTGGGATTGGAATCAGTTGTTCGTGAACTATTTTCAAACAGAAAAAAATGTTTCATTTGATGAAATTGTTGTCAATTTAATATTTTGATCAGATATCAGATCATACGATTCATTCTCTGACATTTCACTGATTCTAGATTCTGTAAGTTATACTTTCTATCAGAATGGTTCTCAAAGTCATTGTTGAAGTAAGCAAATGCAACCTCCTTTAAGTCAATAGAGTTGTACTTGTCCATATCAGAGATGTACTTTTCTCAGCATGAGATGGAGAAGATGCAGTTGCACATTGGATATGCACTGATTCACAAGCGAAAGCAGCTGTAGCATCTATCTTTACAATCTTTTCCTTAGCAGATAAAGTTCACTGTTAATTAACACTGCTTTTCTTGGTATTTGAGCTTTTAGCAGATCGAACCTTTCTGGTCTTATATTTCTGCAAATTTACTAGAACCAGGGAATGGGTGAAAGGGGGATGAATCACTTGGTGATTTCCTGTTCTGTTTATGCCCTTAAGGGCACCTGGCAATGGACACTGTTAGAGGACAGGATGCTGGACTGGATGGACTTTTGGGCTAATACAATATGGCCACTCTTACATTCTTATGTAATTGTTTTCTTCCAGGAAATCAGTCATACTTTTTCCTCATTTTGTCAGAATAGTCAAAGTGTCCTTAGATTTTGCATCCTGCCCCTAGCAAATGTTCATCTTTTAAATCAGGTTTACTACATAGAAATTTAAAAAACCATAACCTACTATTCAGACCATGCTGGCAGAATGGAATCCAGGATTGTTGGCATGCCACATTCAAAACTTGTGCTACAAATACTGTGCTATTTTATATATGTTAAAAAAGAAAGCTATAATGTTCAGTGGTGCATACTTTACATGGACACCCAGTGTGGAACTGGACTGTGTAGAGCTGGTTGGCTAGAAGAGTGCACACTGGGCTGAAATTAACATGTAATGGAACATTTGGTCACTCTTGAACTTGTTTGTCTGCTTGAATTAATAGTACTTTAGTGATACATTTTCCAACTAGTGTTTTTTATTCTATATGGCAGTCCAGGGAAATTCTGCAATTTTCCTATGGCTTCAAATGCAACAATTGCAAAATTCCCACAGGACAAATATGGTGGTATACAGTCATCAATCTGGACTGATCTCAATAAAGGTAAATTTATCTGTCTGTTTCTAGGTTTCTTTGGTAAATTTTCTTGGCCATCTTCCCTACTGATCTCTTGAACATCTTGTAATGGCTTGTGTGATGGGACATCTACCCCACATTGGCCCTTTAAGGGTTAAACCCAGCCCTGGGGGAAGGCTGAGAGAGTGGGGTGTGCTGCTAAACCAGATACAATTAAGACCCTGCTGGGTTATATAAATAAGGGCTGTTTGTGGGAAGGAGAGCAGACACACTCTTGCTATAGCTGGGGAGCAGGAGGGACCTGGCTGCCAGGGAAGCTAGAGACTTCCTGAAACTGAGCAGTGCTGGGGAAAGGCAGGCAGAGCTCTGGCCTGACCTCACTTCCAGGCTGCAAGGCCTGAGGCAAAGCCTGAGAGTACTGGACCACAAGGAGACAGTCAGGATAGAAAGAGGTAGCAGGTCCATAACTCCTTGCTAATGATGAGTAGCCATTTCACACTTCAGTTTGCTCCAGAGGTAAAGGGCTAGACTGAGGCAAGGTGAGTATAGGAGGATTCAGAATTCTCTAGGAGAAGAGAACCCTAGAGTTCAGAGGCACTGATCTAGGACAGTTCTAGGAGGAAATGGCACCGTAGGCTCCAGGGCTGGAGAGCTAATCCTGGGAGTGACCAGCTTGTGCCATGGGAGTGAGTGCTTGCCCCATGACAGCTTATGTGTATGTTTATTACTGTATTACCTTCTGCAGGGTAAAATGTCAGATCTGCCCACCTGTGTGATCATGTTTCCCTCTGGTGATGGGCACACAGAGGATATGAACTTTGAAGTGGGAGGGGACAGTTTGTATCTGGAGTAGTGTCCTGACTTGTGTTCTGGTGATAGTAGTCAAGTCTATGGTTCGTATATGCGGTTGAGCTTTTGACTGTTATGCATTTATATACCTTCTTATGGATAGATGATTGTTTCAAGCAGTATTTCTGCAGATTTAGAGACCTAAAACAAGTGAAATGTTCCTTGGATTCTATGACCTTAGCTTATGTGGTTGAAATACTGAAATCACAACTCCAGCTATTATAAAATCTGTTAAGTAGGAGGAAGGCCTGGTGTTTAATTTATGTCAGGCAAATGCCAGGGAACCAAAAAATCTTTCAAAGGCAGCATGGTCTAATCCACAGGACATTGAAGTGAGAATCAGGAGACCTTTGGCCTGTGTCATTTTGCATAAGTCATTTAATTGCTGTGTTTCTCATTCGTGATGTATGTAACTTCTGTTTAGACTGTTGGATCATTAGAGTAGAGACTGCCTCTGTGTGTTCATACAAGGATTACAACCCATGGCTGAGGCCTCTACCTGGTATCATAATATTAATAGGACATATAGCTTTATGGTTTTAATAGCACCTACTTAATTTCATAGTGATGATAATTTTCTCTTTATTGCTGCAATCAGAGCTTTTAAAGATCAGTCTGAGTTTTCTTGGTTTTGCTTATTGATTTTATATTTCCTCTGGCTCTTAAAGCACCTTCAAAGCAAACTTGGCTGTTTGTTAGATGTGCTTGAAGAGCCTTAAGATTCCATTTCCCAAGGAGGTCCACTGGTCCTGGTTCTTGTACCCTTTTAGACAATGCAATAACTTTCACATACTTAACTCTAGTGTACTTTTTCCCACTAGATCAAGATAGTGTCTAAAAATGTATTCTTTTCCAGTTATTACATTAATGCATGTTCTGATAATGCACCTTTAGGCTATGTCTACACCACAGAGTTTTTTCAGAAAAACGGCCGTTTTTCTGAAAAAACATCACTTACGTCCACACTGAAATCATGTTCTTTCAAAAATAAATTGAAAGAACAGAGAAAAGAGCTCTTTAAGGAAAAGGCATGTATGGATGGGGAAGAGGGAGTTCTTTTGAAAGAAGAGGAAAGAGGAAAAAGCACAGGTGCCCAGATGGCCACTCCATCCATAGCAATCACAGCTTACATGTGAGATAGCATCCACACTGCATGGATGCTAACTTTCAAAGAAGCAGATCGCTTTTTCGATGCACTTTGTCAATGTGGACACTCTCTTTCAGAAGTTCTTTCAGAAGATCTCTTCCAGAAAAGATTCTTTTGAACGAAGCCCACAGTCTAGATGTAGCCTTAGTTTGGAACAGCTGTATTGATTTACTGTTAGACGATAGGAAATTCTTTGGTCTCCATATCCAGATCCAGTCAAAGTTTCCACTCCATGTTGTTGTTTAGTATCTAACTATGATAAAGTTATGAAATTTTGTGCTATATCTGCTTGTATTTAATTTATTAAAGGGATATTTCATCTTGGGCTTTGATGACAGGAAGGTGCGGGTGGCATATGTGTGCACCCATTGCAAGGAGCCCCTAACCCTCAGAGACCGAGTTCGGGCTTTGGAGGCTAGGGTGGCTGAAATGGAGGAGCTAAGGAAGATAGAGAGCTATGTTGATGAGACTTTCCGGGACACTGTAATACTGTCCCACCTCCAGTCTGAGAGCCCCAGTGCTCTTAAAGAGGATGAAAGTCTCAATGGAACAGAGCATTCAATGGGAACAGAGGGAAACCATCCCATAGTTGGGACCCTCCTTCCAGAGGATGTTGCGGTATCCTCTTGCACTGAGGATACCTCTGAGGGGGAGAAAACATCAGTTGTTAGGAAGAGGCAGGTGTTGGTAGTGGGTGATTTGATCATTAGAAACATAGATAGTTGGGTTTGTGATGACCGGGAGAACCGTATGGTCACTTGCCTGCCTGGTGCGAAGGTTAAGGATCTCTCGAGGCATCTAGATAGACTTATGTGTAGTGCTGGGGATGAGCCGGTGGTCGTGGTACATTTAGGTACCAATGACATAGGGAAGGGTAGGAGAGATGTCCTGGAGGCCAAATTTAGGCTGCTAGGAAAGAGACTGAAATCCAGGAGCTCTATGGTGGCATTCTCGGAAATGCTTCCAGTTCCACACGCAGGGGCAGGTAGGCAGGCAGAGCTTCAGAGTCTCAATGCATGGATGAGATGATGGTGTAGGGAAGAGGGGTTTGGATTTATTAGGAACTGGGAACACTTTTGGGAGAGGGGAAGCCTATACAGGAAGGATAAACTCCACCTAAACCAGGGTGGAACAAGACTGCTGGCACTAAACATTAAAAAGGCCATAGAGCAGTTTTTAAACTAAGAGATGGGGAAAAGCCGAAGTAGGAAAGTAGGAATAAGATCCTCCGGAAAAGGGCACTTTTTCCGGAGGATCGGGGCCAGTGTAGACGCTCTTTTCCGGCTTTTTTACAAGCCGGAAAAAAGCGGCGGACATTTTTATTTAAATGCCGCGGGGGATATTTAAATCCCCCGCGCATTTCCCTACTACGACTCATGAAATTTACATGCCCCTTCCGGAAAAGGGGCCAGTGTAGACGTAGCCATTGGGAAAAATAACCCCAACTATAAGTACAGTATGATGGGAGCTAATTTGGCTATGACAAATCAGGAAAGAGTTATCATGGATAGTTCTCTGAAAACTTCCACACAGTGTGCAGCGGTGGTCGAAAAGGCAAATAGGATGCTAGGAATTGTTAAGAAAGGGATAGAAAATAAGACCCAGAATATCTTACTGCCCCTGTATAAAACTATGGTACGCCCACATCTTGAATACTGTGTACAGATGTGGTCTCCTCACCTCAAAAAAGATATTTTGGCCTTGGAAAGGGTTCAGAAAAGGGCAACTAAAATGATTAGGGGTTTGGAACGGGTTCCATATGAAGAGAGGTTAAAACGACTGGGACTTTTCAGTTTAGAAAAGAGGAGACTGAGGGGGGATATGATAGAGGTATATAAAATCATGAGTGGTGTGGAGAGGGCGAATAAAGAAAAGTTATTTATTAGTTCCCATAATAGAAGAACTAGAGGACACCAAATGAAGTTAATGGGTAGCAGGTTTAAAACTAATAAAAGAAAGTTCTTCACACAGCATGTAGTCAACCTGTGGAACTCCTTGCCAGAGGAGGCTGTGAAGGCTAGGACTATAACAGAGTTTAAAGAGAAGCTAGATAATTTCATGGAGGTTAGGTCCATAAAAGGCTATTAGCCAGTGGATAGTGTTGGTGTCCCTGGCCTCTGTTTGTCAGAGGCTGGAGAGGGACAGCAGGAAACAAATCGCTTGATCATTGCCTTTTGCCCACCCTCTCTGTGTCACCTGGTGCTGGCCACTGTCAGCAGACAGGCTACCGGGCAAGATGGAGCTTTGGTCTGACCCATTACGGCCATTCTTATGTTCTTAGTGAGCAATATGGCGCCTTTCCCTTTTTATAGTCTACTCTCATTTTCCAGGATTTTAAAACATATGTTTACTCACCATATTCTTCAAAGCAAAGCATTTCTAGGAATAGTTCTGTAGTTAGACTACTATTCCTGATTAGCTGTTCAAATTGGAAGTGAGATGAGTGGGAGCAGTATTATCCTTTTCCTGGACATCGCAACCATTCAGTTAACTAAATTGCTTTAAGGGTTAAACCCAGATATAGAATCCTTGAAAGTCTCCACAAAATATTGAGAGGGAGCCAGAAGAGCCAATGAAAAGAGACCGTAAGTTTTGAATTGAAACAGGACCCTCCTTTTGTGTCTTTTGTGTGATCAGAGCAAGAGCAGAGAAAGATGAGTTAAGACAGGACAAGGCATGTAATTTACAGCAACATCTGTGCCTAGGGAAGGTCTGAATCTTGGAGCAACAGAGACTAACAACAGAGATAAACAGAACAGAAAATGTTTAATTAGATATGATTGGGTTATTTTCTTTATTTTTGGGTTTGTTGAACTCCTCTATGCTAAGTCCATACACTCCCCTATACATCTTAACTTTTAAACTGAATTCCAGGGAAGCAATTCTCTGTGTTTTCAATCTGCCTTTTTCATTTGCTCTGTAACACCTAGAAACTGGGGATGCTTTATGAAGTATGTCTTCTTTGTTTTATTAATAAAATAATCTTTTTAAGACTATGATCTGATTCCTGTGTCCTAGAAGTCTGGAGGTTCTATATGCATGTGCCTAAGATTCAAAGGTCAGCTATTAAGACATTACAGGTTTTTTCCAAGATCTCTCCTGAGGCAGGGTTAAAGAGCTTGGGGGTATCCCTCACGAAGAAATTCTCAAGTGCATCTTCCTTGGTTTTCAGTTGAGTTTTTGCATTTGAGTGGTTGCAGCATACCACCCAAAGTCAGGGAATCTGTGACCTTGGGGAGTTTTTAAGCAGAAGCCTTTAGTGGCAGGACATTTTAAGATCTCTTGCAGGCCCCCCGACTTCTGGGCTTGAAGTGCCAAACAAACTGTTTACTTAACACATTCTTCAAAGCAAAGCATTTATAGTAATAGTTCTCTAGTTAGGCTACTATTCCTGATTATCTGCTCAATTTGGAGGCCTTCTAGGACATCAACATGATAAAATATTCAGTAAAACTTCTGGACCTCTGGTAAAATGAGTTTACTGGTTTCCCATGTGATCTTTCAATTTCATCCAGAAATTAGCATATTTCATTATAATGTCAAACCAGGCTTCTATTGCTAACTTTGCTTTATCTGTATATATGGGACTCATGCTTATGATCTATTTTGTCTTATATAGGGTCTTTGCATGAATTAAGTTCACATCAAACTAAAGTTATTCTATTTGACTGTATAAATGTGCCCTAATTACATGAACAAAGCTGTAGCCAGATCCTTGAATCAGTGCAGATTAAAACATCATTTCACAGCCAAACAGAAACATGTTCCTAATCACTGCACTTGAATTATTGTTATGTAGCTCAGGGCTTGTATTAAAATCACTGAATAATTGCAATCAGATTATTATAATCAAGTACAGGAACAGTAATTACAGGTTACAGTCATTTTAAGCTGCCCTGGAAGTCCCATATACTGATCATATGCATATTAAAAGTTTATGTTAGTGATAAAATTAATGAACAGGATTGTAAGCTCCTGTCTGTGAGATAGGTGTCACATATCTTACAGTACAGGGAGCTGTGTTTTGCATAGCAAGGACATCCAACATGTTTACATGTTTTTCAATTTTCACACCAGCCAACTATAAACAAAAGGAGAGCGAGAGGGAGCCAAGTTAAATCCACTACACTACACAATGTAAGAGTAAACTGATGCTTTACTGAAGCTTTCTTAAATTTCCATTAAAAGACATCCTCATTTATTTTAGAAGTATTTATCATACCCCCTAGAAATGCATGAAGTGGTCTGGGAGAGGGGAAGAATTCTTGGATTTTTCCAATTTCAGGGCATTTTAGTCAAATGTTTAATTTCTGGAAAAATTACATTTAATTTTAGGCAGGGAGGAACAGGAATTAAGAGAACTTTTCCAAACCACTTCATATGGTCTTGTTTTGGAGGGGCCATAAAATAAATAAGTATTTCTGATTTCCTGAAGAGTTGTATTAAAACCAGAAACTCATGCTGTCTTAATATTCTGATTAAAAGACTAAACCCCACTGGTGTAGCTGTAATAGCCTTGTTCTTTGATTCAAACAATGAATATGGAATATGAGATATGAATTGGATTGTGATGGTCTGGATCTAAAATTAGAAGCAGTAGAGCCCTAGGGCTATAATCATGAGAAATGTCTCATGCACACGTATGCTAACCACAGAATAATTTTATTATGGTTTTGCTCCTGATTTACAAAGAAAATGGGAACATGATAACAGTGAGACTAGCAAATATAAGTACAAAACCAGAAGCTGGGACTGGACAAAGAAGACAGATCACTTGATAAATTGCCCTGTTCTGTTCATTCCCTTTGACACATCTAGGACTGGTCACAGGATATTGGGCTAGATGAACCATTGGTCTGACCCCTATGGATCTTTTTAAAATGTTTGTTTTTGTGTTATGCATAGATAGCAAAAGCAGAGGGGGAAATACCCTTTTTTCCTATTTAAAAGTCCCATACCATATATATAGATCAAAAGGAGAATTTACATCAGCCCTTTACTCAGATCTATAGCATGGAGAAATTTATGACAATTAAATGTGAATGAATGAGAAAATGGCATTTGGGACAACAAGATCGACCAACAGAATAATCCTGTGCCAGCCTCACAGACTTTCTACAGCCACCATGACAGTCAGCATAAGCCAGATAAAAGGCCAACCAAACACCCAGATGCTGCTGCTTGAAAATTACATGCTAGAGCTCAGCATCTGGGTTGCACAGCTGCCAAGTTCACCCCTTGGGTGCCCACAGTGCTTGGCTCAGATGCTGGATCAGACAGAAGGGGAGTGGGCAACTGGAACATGCTGAACAACATCACTAACTACTAGAAAATACAGAGCCAAGTGAGTAATATAATTGCATGAACCTGCCAATGTAATTTAGAATGCACAAAAATACAAGTTTAAATTTAAAAATAAAAATCCTTAAGATTTGTTAAGCAAGAAGTCTCTGTCTAGGTAGTCAGGAGTGAAAACAGAGCTATAATTAGAAATGGAATGGAATGAAACACTCATTCAAACCACACTAGCTCATACCACTGCATGTCACAAAACAATCTGAGAATAATCAGAAAAAGTTCCTGAGTCTGGAATATAGGTATCAAGACAGTGGCCCAACATCTGGTCTCTAACAGAGGACATTGCAAGAAAAGCAGACAATTATGGAGTAAGCTGCCTGTCATAGACTATTTTTTCCAACATCTGTGAGTTAGTGGTTGACTTAACCCAACAGGAGATTTATAGTCCTCCTGTCTGGGACAAATAAGAGGAAAAAGGGTTTCCATTAACATAAAAAATAGTTATTAATCTAATTGTTGTTCTGATTAATAAAATAAATGTATGTTTTATGAAATGTAAGGTCTGCAGTATTCTACAATATTCTAAAACACTGCAATATTCTACAGCACCCCTAACAATATTTCTATCCAATATATAAGAAAAATATATTATTTTAATGTACTTACAGATTTTAGATTTTTAACCTCCTCTCCTCTACCATGCCTACTACCAAAATAATAATATGGATCTAGGCAAACCCAATACGGAAAATTTCAGGTCAGAATAATTCTATTTGAGAAAGTTATGAACATCTGGGTAAAAGAATGGTTGCAAATAGGAGCTACATTTAAATTTGAGCTATATGACAGTCATTAATATTCCAGCTCTTGTTCAGGCACCAGCTAAGACCAAACAACCTCATAACTGGACACCAGATCAGGTCACTTGCTCAAAATAGACATTAGCTCTTTAAGAATATATGTAGTATGTACTCTCTCTGAAATTCTTGTATGTTACTGCCTGAATGAATTAATTTCACTTATATTCCATTTTATAAAGTAATATTTGTTTGCTCTGTAACTATAAAAGTGTTTGCTCTAAAATGTTAACCGCCCCCCAATTAGAAGAGACTTGTCTCCTGCCCTCCAGTAGAAGGCCCGTGGACTTCAGACAAACCACCGAAGACTTTAGTGGATTACTTCCACGCACGCCCCCTCCCCTCCACACACACACCTTCATGAAGAGGAGAAATGCACATAAACTTGTCCAATCATCTTGAATTCAGGGGAAAGAGTAAAAATCCCTGAGAAGAAGAAACTGCATCTTTAAGGCTGTTTGAATCATTTGAAAAAACAGGTCCCCAGGGGCTGTCTTCTGGGTCTGAGCTGAGAGACACTTTTAACAGACAAATCACTACTACTCTGTCACTCATAGGATGTAGTTGGTAACTTATTGTTGTGTGCATGTTTGCTTGCTTTAATCTGTAAATAACATTCTTATTCTTTTCCCCTGGTTAACACACTGTTAGTTGATTACAGGATTGGCCATAGGTGTTGTCTTTGATGTAGGCTCTAAGGTACCAGTTTGAACTGGAATAAGTGACTGGTCACCTGGGACTGGAAGCAATCTAAATGACAACTTTCAGAGGGGAAGCCGTGTTAGTCTGTATCTGCAAAAACAACAAGGAGTCCTGTGGCACCTTAAAAATGAACAGATTTATTTGGGCATAATGTTTCATGGACAAAAACCCTCTTTGGCTTATACCCAAATCTGTCAGGCTGCATCAAGACTGGCAAGTTTTTCTGCAAAAGGAGGTGCTTTTGCGGAAAAACTTGCCAGCTGTCTACACTGGCCGCTTGAATTTCTGCAAGAACACTGACGATCTCATGTAAGATTGTCAGTGTTCTTGCGGAAATGCTATGCTGCTTCTGTTCGGGCAAAAGCCCTCTTACACAAATGCTTTTGTGCAAGAGGGCCCGTGTAGAGAACACGGTATTGTTTTGCGCAAAAAAGCCCCAAGGGCGAAAATGGCGATCGGGGATTTCTTGTGCAAAACCACGTCTAGATTGGCACGGACGCTTTTCCACAGAAAGTGCTTTTGCGGAAAAGCCTCCGTGCCAATCTAGACCCTCTTTTCCGCAAATGCTTTTAACGGAAAAACTTTTCCGTTAAAAGCTTTTGCAGAAAATCATGCCAGTCTAGACGTAGCCTTAGTGTTTAAGATGCCAAAGGACTCCTCATTATTACAACAAAAAATCACTCATTGAGGTTGAAAGAGACCATTCATCAGTAAGTCCATTTGGGTGTCAGGCTAGACTGATGAATATAAGGGGACCATGTGTGACTCAATGGAAAGACTCTTATAGTGGTCCGGGAATTTGCATTTGACACTGGTTTCGTGAAATCTAATTATAAAGGTATCTGCCCTGCTTTTCACAGTCTCGCCGGAGGGTAAGCAGTAACAGCCACTTCAGACAGCATGACAAATATTGTCCAGTTATTGTGTAAATACATATATCGAAATAAACCTACAGTCGAGGAGCAAGCGATTACTTTCCTTTGGCCTAGCACAAACACTTGCTCCAGCTTCTATGGTTTCCTGTGGAGAGAGCTTGTGTGTGTTTGTATAAAAATACGTTTTGAAGGGATTTCATTGAACAGCTCACTAATTGGTCTAGCTATGCATAACACTATATGCAGGGAATTAACAGCTGCAGACCAAGGATTTCGGCAAAAATGAACAGAGTTCTAGTGCTCTGGTATAGAAAGAACTACTGGATCTATGGAGTTTTTTCATGCCTTGTTTATGCAAAATAGATCAATGCCCAGTTATAAGGAAGAGTAGAGTCTGAGATCTCTACCAAAAACTGTGTTCTCATGGTTCATCTATAATGAGAAGCAGTTGCATGTGGAATACAGAGAAATTTATCAAGAAAAATCTCTCCCATGCTGTTTACACACTGATGGGTTGATAATTTGTCTCTGGTTAGTAGATGACTGAAAGTTTCTAGCATCAGGAAGAGATTTTTTTCCCTTTCAAAATCACCATGTTTTCATATAAAGGCCTGTGGCTTGCACACTGTTCAGTAATATGCATGAACACTGACATTTTGATACATTCTATAGCTTGCTTAAAAAACCTGTAGAGAGGACTTATGAATATAGTGGTGCCCATAGATGGTGCTCCATTTAAGTGACTATAAACCTTTCCCTTATGAACATAGAATTTCAGATATTTTTTCAGTATCACTAAGGCTGAAATATGGAATACAGAATCCCAGAACAGGCACAATGTTTATAAGTCAGACATTTTAGGGGGTTTTTTTGTGTGTAATGGTTACATTAAGGGTGAAAGGGTAAATTTTAACTTGATGTGGCCAATATTATGACTCACTGCATGACATCTTGGGTAAATCACTTTATCTTATGAAGCTACTCTGTTTACCTAACTATAGAATGGGATAAAGTCATCTTGGAAATGACATTAAATTGTAGCTGAGCTTTTGTGAATTTAATAGAAAACATTAAAATCTCTAGGAAGGGAAAAAGTGGGAAGAAACCAAAGCAAGTAAGACTACCAGTTAGGGACATATTTTTGCTCTGCTGTGTGATAGCATAAAAGCCACAGTCCCACTATAATGCTAGAAAGAAATTTCTGTACAGCCATTTAAGACTCTCCAAGTTCATGTCTTGTCGAGAAATTTTTCTCTTACTTTACATATGGTTACAGGGAGTTTCCAGATGATAGTTCTAGAAACAGCAGCCATGATGAAGGGTGAAGAGAGGGTTGCAGCAAGAAGGTGGAAAACAACATGTAAGAATATTTTGGCATAATATATTTTGTTCTGTAAAATCAAGGAAATGGTAAATCTTAATAATTCACCCTAAGTACTATATTTCAATCTGTTCTAGACGATGTGTTGTGTAAACTTTCTGAATGGGTACAACAAGAGTAGCTTGGTCTACCCTCACATACTACCATTCGGGGTTTTTTTTCTTTATCTTTTCATGTCATTATCACAACCAAAAACATGATAGCCCTGATCTGCATTTGAGTAATGCTAATGTGCAAAGCAAGACAATCAATAATTCCAGAAGAAACTGCAGTAGAAAACCCCCTCTATTGTGTTATCTTTTGTGGTGCATTGAGATTAATTTGAATGGACAAGCACATCGCTTTAAGATGGCACAACAGAAATATTTACTGGGGGTGAAATTATGGACAAGAAGGATACATAAATTCTGTAGGAATCTAAAACTGACCTGCTTGCAGAAGCAGATTTCTCTAGACTTCCAAGGTAGGGATGTTAAAACAGTTAAACAATAGCATTTAACCAGTTAACAGTTTAAACTTACCGTATTTTCTGGTGTATAAGGCTACTGGGCGTATAAGACGACCCCCTAATTTTTTAGTTAAAAGATAGGGTTTCGTCTTATACCCCAGCGCCCCTCCGCCTCCCCAGCTTTGCTCCCGGTGCCTCTGGTCTGCTGGGGACCGTCTCCAGCAGACCAGGGCCACCGGGAGCAAAGCCTCTGAGGATGCCCCGGCAGCGGGACAGCCCCGGCGTGCCTGGGCTGACCCACCGCCGGCTTCCCCCGAGGCTTTGCAAAGCCGCAAAGCTGTATACCCGGCGTATAAGACGACCCCCGATTTTTGGGGGATGTTTTTTAACATCAAAAGTCGTCTTATATGCCGGAAAATACGGTAGGTCCTGCTGCCAAGCCTGCTTAACCTGTGGGGTCCCACGTGGCTGTGACGGCTTGCCACCCACTCTGCCATGATCATGGCATCCTGTGACCCAGCCTGCCAGTCCCTCTGTGGCCAGACTGCTCCAGCTCAACATGGCTCCGACCACTGGAGTTCAACTGGCAAGGGCCAGTTAACCATTTAACATCCCTATTCCAAGAAAAAAGTGTGGACTATTGTGTTTCAAGATAAGTGTATTCTTCTAAGAACTGAGAGCCCCTAGTAACATCAATGGGAAATGAGGGTCTTCAAGCCCCTAAAGCAAGATTTATCTATTTCATTTAAGCAAAGTTTAGGAAGTGGTCTTGAAGAGAAAGGGATATCGTTGCCCACTGATGGAATTTCATTAGTTTTATAAAAATAATTTAAGACTGGGACACATTTATAATGTCATTTCTTCCTTTGAGAGAAGTTTTTCAATAGAGAACAGATGCAAAGTGGATATTGAGATGAAATGTACTGAAATTGCCTTTAGCAGAGTGTTCTATTGATTGTACCAGGCCACTGACAGACTTGCTGGGTATGTGCTTAAATCAAAGAAGTGCTAGAGTTTGATGTGTTGTTCTCCAATGGCTAAATGGAATTGTTAAAGATTAAAAAAGAAACCAAATTAAGGCTACATCTAGACAGCAGCACTATTTCAGGATACCAGAAGTATCCTAAAATAGCTATTCTGTGTCTTTAAACATGCCTGTTATTTCAAAATATATTTTGATATAATGGTTGCGCTATTCCTGTCTCCCTGTAACCCTCATTCCGTGAGACTTAAGGGACTTGTTGGAATACCACTTTATTTTGAAATTACCTTGAAATAAGCAAATAACCAAATTTCAAAATAAGTTATTTTGAAATTACCTCAAAATAAGCAGGTTGTGCAGGTTATTTTTAGGTAAGGGTGCTGTGTGGACTCAGCCTAAATGTTTGAGACTTATTTCCTATTCACAATCCACACAAGACAGATTTCTAGTTTATGACCACTCATTCCAGCAAGCTGAATCATGTCCTGAGGGAGGGGAACAAACACATTTACACGTAAAAAGCCATGTATGGGCATGGTTGATTATGTGCATTATGTATGACAGTTAGGTCATATCTACACTAGGAAACTATTTCAAAATTAGTAAGTTTGACTTAATAACTCCCAATGTAACAAGATCAAACTAGAGTGTCCACATTACTGGGAAGCCCCAAAATTAGACTGAGGCAGATTCCGTTAATATGAATGCTCTTCCTTGGACTTAGAGCCCTAGGACACTGAGAAGTGATTAGTTTGAATTGCTCTGGAGAGTGGATATTTCAAAATACTGGCATCAGAGCAGCCACACTACTGTTATTTCAAAATAAATATTTTGGAATTAGTGTTACTACTGATGAAAAGCAGGAGTACAGATTTCGAATGAAGCAGCCTGGGTTTTTTTCAAAATAATGGGCTTGGTAGTGTGGATACTCTGCTTATAAATCAACCTGAAGGGGGTTATTTTGAAATAAATTCCTAGTGTTGACCAGGGCTTAGAGTGCTTCATTGTGTTAAGCAATGCCCATCATTGACTTCCCTCAGAAGTCATTGACACCCTTGTCTTGTATGTGTTCTGGGCCAATTTAAAGGATCAAATAATAATCTTGGACATGGAGAGGGGAGCTGATGGGAGCATGAACTCCTCTCTTGTACCCCAGATTTTGAGGCAAGGAGTAGCTGGGGAGTGGCTGGGCTCTTGGCCTTACCTGCATACTCAGTTTCCAGGCAGTCCGTTCAGCATGTAAATGAAGTAGGAGAAGAATTGTGTTTCGGAGGTGTTTTCTTAGGAACAGAACTTCCCAGAGCTATTCCTGCGATGGGAGTCCTTATACACTAGCCCCTGCTCAGAGATGTGTTCACTCCCCTTATCTAATATATAAAGGAGAATGTTTGTATGTTTGTGGTCTAATAACTTGAACACTATGGCTGCGTCTAGACTGGCATGATTTTGCGGAAATACTTTTAACGGAAAAGTTTTTCCATTAAAAGTATTTCCACAAAAGAGCGTCTAGATTGGCAACTATGCTTTTGCACAAAAAGTGCTTTTGTGCAAAAGCATCCGTGCCAATCTAGACGCGCTTTTGCGCAAGAAAGCTCCGATGGCCATTTTAGCCATCAGGCTTTCTTGTGCAAAAAATTAAGGTGCCTGTCTACACTGGCCCTCTTGTGCAAGTATTCTTGCACAAGAGGGCTTATCCCTGAGTGGGAGCGTCAAAGTATTTGCGCAAGAAGCACTGATTTTGTACATTACAAAGTCAGTGCTCTTGCGCAAATTCAAGCGGCCAGTGTAGACAGCTGGCAAGTTTTTGCACAAAAGCGACTACTTTTGCACAAAATCTTGCCAGTCTAGACATACCCTATAAGACCTTCCTCAACCAAACTTTCCACTCTTGTCATTGGAGGAGTTTTAAGAACAGAATCAAGAAATACTTATCAGGACTGGGCTATGTCATTGGTTCTCAACTAAGGGTAGACAGAGCTCTTACAGGGGAGGTATTGACTCATCTAAGTTAGGGTCTCTCAGCCTGTGACCTGAGAGTCCTGGGACGGGCAATAGATGTGGCAAGTGCAGGGCTGGCTATAGTGGCTGGCAAGCCAGACAGTTGCTCACGGCCCCATACCACAGAGAGTTCTTCAAAGCTAAGTTATTAAGTGATATGCTTCAGCCTTGGGTGGTGGGACTCAGGCTTCAGCCCCACATGGTGGAGCTTTTATTTCAGGGGTACCATTTTCTGGAAAGATTGAGAACTGATCTAGGTTTAGTTGGTCATATCTTGGTGCATGGCACTGGAGGTGTCCTTGAGAGTTCATTTACTTTAGACTCCTGCATTTAGGCAGGACCAATTAAACCTAGATCATTCCTGGTAGGCACTTAAATTACTTCTCAAGGTTCTTTCCTTTTCTGATTTTCTATGATTTTGTGATTCTAAAAACTGAAGTTTGCACCCACTTTTTGATGGCTGTCTCCCTTTAATCCTGCTACAAACTATTATAAACTTCAGGATCTTATTTATTACCCATTTTGATGCAATCATGCTTTTGGGAAAATCTCTTCACTTTTAGAGTTCTAATTGTAAATTGCAGAAATATGAGAAGATAAAAGATTTTTTCCTTACAACCTTTTTTTGTCCATAGTACTCAAGCACTTATCCTATTTTTCTCAACCCAAATTAGCAACATAACAGTTCTCTATGTTGTCACTTGCAACTGCTCTGATAAAAAGAAACATGCATCTAAAGCAAGAAGGTTCACAATCCAAGTGCATCTATATTTTCGAAGATTTTACAGGTACCCATTCCTCACTGTTATCTTTATTTTCCACTAACATGTCATTCTCACTCTGCCATTATCTTCTTGATCTTGGGAGTGCTGCTTTACATGTCTGAGTTGCCTGCTTTGTGATATTGAGTATTCTCAACTATATTTTTCTTTCAGTTTGAGTTGAGGAACTGCAACACCATAGCATGCTAGAATACATCAGCAATGAGACTAGTCTGTCTACGCAGCCTAGTAGCTGTTTCCATGAAGAAAAAGATTTATCAGTCTGGAGTCAAGATAATTTTTGGTTATGTTCAAGCATTACCATAGCTTATTGTGACTTTTTTGCTCCTTACAATCTGGACAACAAACATACCATACCTAAACTGTACTATGAATAATAATAAGCCCTCAGTCAATAGTACATAATAATGCCTTTTTTTTTTGCTGTAGGGTCTCATTCTGACTCACTTCTGCTGGTTTTTACTGCAGTGTAATGCTATTAACTTTGGGGCCACCAAATTTCTATAGCTCTGCCACTCAAAGAGATGGTAAAAGTGGAGAGAGGGAATAAGCCAAGGTTTTAAGAGAATATGTGCCTTGTGTCCAGGATGGAGGTGGGGCAGGTGTGGTGCTACCCTCTTATGTGGGGGGTCCAGCTGTGGAGGAAAAGAGGAGAAGAGAATCATGTATGTGTGCACCTGCTGTCCCCAAAGGCATGCCGTCGCTGTAAGAGGCCCTCCTTCAGACAGGAGACTCTCAGAAGTTTTACACGTGACACCGTCATGTGTGAGTTGGGCAGCAGCCTGAGCATCACAGGGGCCCCACAGTGGCAATGGGACAAGATGGGCCCCCGCACTACCAACCCGCCTGTGTGTGGCAACCCCTCAAAGCACTCATTTGAGAGGTCTCTGGGGTCTGGAGGACTGGCTCCTCCGATAGGGTCGCTGCTGTCTCTTCCTCCTCTTCCTCCCCCTCTTCCTGGTGCAGCTCTCCTGTCCCTCCTTCCTGCTCGTCCTCCCTCAGGGGTTGGTCCACAAAATGGTGGGGTAACCCATTCTCCACAACACGTAGCGGGATCTGGGCTTCCCCACCACCCAGAATCTGCTCCTGGTCCGCATAATACGGGCAGCTCTGTGGGGCTGCCCCGGAGTGGGAGCTCTGGTCTCAGGCCTTTGCATACCCCTGCCTCAGTTCTTTTAGCTTGGCCCTCACTTGGTCCAGGGTGCAGGGGAGATGCCCTTTCTTGGCTAGTCCCTGGGCCATGAACCTATATATGTCCACGTTTCTGCGGTGCAACTGCAGGTCCTGCAGGGATTCTTCCTGAGACCAGAGCTCCAGGAGGTTTTTTATTTCAGGCCCTGACCAGGCTGGTGCCTGCCTTTTGGAGCCCCTGGGTGGGTCCTCTTCATTGTCCTGAAAAGGACGGGGGGCCTTGAGGCTAGGACATGGCTAGCACAGCTGGCAAGGGTGCTGTGTCTGGCTTCCCTAAAGCAATGCCTGTCTGGGTGTCTATGCCTTTAAGAAGCTGCAGACAGAAACAATAGAGCTGCTCAGCATTGTCCACCAGAGCTTCTTCCTGGAGGCCTTTTTTTTTTCAAAAGAACAGGCTCCCCGTGTCCACACACACCTTTTTTCAACAGATCTCTGTTGAAAAAGGTGTTATTCCTCATAAAACAAGGTTTACTGCTGTCGACAAAACCACCATGTTCTTTTGATTTACTTTCAAAAGAACGCAGCAGTAGTCTAGACGCAGAAGTTTTTTTAGAAAAAAAGAGTACTTTTTTTGAAAAAAACCCTCTAGTCTAGACACACCCTGTGTGACTGCCATTATCTAGTCACCCTTTGACTAGATTACATATACTGAGAAGTATGTGTGTAGGGAAGGAGAAGTAAATACATCAATGGGAAGGAAATATAAACAAATTGCAGCACTGCGTGTGTACTATCATATCCACCTGTTCCATGTTAACTTAATATAATGTAGTAAAAAAAACCCTTTGTTTTATGCTTTACACACAATACCTATGTGATTATAAATGAAGACCAGTGTTAGAATTAAGCTTAACTGATTAATAAATGTACTGATTAATAAAAGCATTTGCTTACTTTCTGTTGATCCAGTTGTGCAATTGTCATTGAGATTCTTGAGCTATTTTGTAAGGGTATGTCTACACTACAAAGTTAATTCGAAATAACAGCCGTTATTTCAAATTAACTTTAATAGCGTCTACACATACAAACTGCTATTTTGAAATTAATTCAAAATAGTGGAGCCCTTATTTTGAATTTGGTAAACCTCATTCTACGAGGAATAATACCAAATTTGAAATAGCTATTTCAAAATAAGTGCTGTGTAGACACTTATTTCGAATTAGGGGTCCTCCAGCCCTTCCTAGTTTCCCCTGGTGGCCACTCTGGGCCAAACCAGGAAAACTCCTCTCCTCTCCTCCAGCTCCGGGGCCCTTAAAGGGGCAGAATCTGACCACTAGGCACGTGCAAGAGCCAGGCCTGCCAGTAGCTGCAGACCCATAGCCAGTAGCCACAGGATGGCAGCCAGTGGTAGCCAGCTCTCCCCTGCCCAGTCCCCCAGCATTCAGGGGCCGTAGATGGCGTGTGCCATCATGGACTAGTGTGGAGATCATGGACCTCATTGAGGTTTGGGGGGAAGCACCCAACTTCCATGATCTCCGCACTAGGCGGAGGAACGCGACCGTCTATGGCTGCATGGCGGCCACCATGGCCAGGAAAGGCCACAGGCGCACTCCAGAGCAGGTGCGCCTGAAGGTGAAAGAGGCATACTCCAGGGCCACCAGGGGCGGTGCTACAGCAGGGGCTGACACCTGCCCTTGCTTCCCCGCCCTCGACCGACTCCTGGGGGGCAGGGCGGTCTGCACCAGCCCCGGACGCAGCGAGCCAGGAATGGAGGGCCCTGACCCGGGCACACCAGAGGAGCCACCGCCAGCTGTCCCGGCACCGGAGTCGGCAGGGCCGTCCAGGGAGGCCATATCAGGTAAGTACCTGCATTGTCCCCTACCCGGGGGGGAAGCGGAGAGGGAGACCAGGGACCGCGCGCTCAGGACATGTCTCCCACGGATCACGCACAATCCCTGCACCGCCCTGCACAAGGTTTACAGGATCGGTTGGCAAAGGCTTCTCTAGCCAACAGATCCGTGTCTAGATTGCCGCGCTGTGCCGGATCAGCTGATTGTCAGCACAGAGCAGTGGCCACGTTTATTTTAATGAAACAGGGATTATTTAAATCACCGCTTCTTTGCCTGTGCCAGGCAAACTAGGGGTATATCTACACTACAAAGTTAATTCGAACTAACGGATGTTAGTTCGAATGAACTTTGATAGGCGCTACACAAGCGCTCCGCTAGTTCGAACTTAATTCGAACTAGCGGAGCGCTTAGTTCGAACTCGGTAAACCTCATTGTACGAGGACTAAGCCTAGTTCGAACTTACTAGTTCAAATTAAGGGATGGTATTAGCCAGGGGGTAGGAGTGGTGTCCCTGCCCAAAGTTTGTGGAAGGCTGGAGAGGGATGGCACGAGACAAATGGCTTGGTCACTGTCTTCACTGCCTTAATTCGCACTAGTGGGAGGCTAGCCCTCCCCAGCTTTCCCTGGTGGCCACTCTGGCCAACACCAGGGAAACTCTATTGCCCCCCTCCCGGCCCTGGACTGCTTAAAGGGCCACGGGCTGGCTACGGTGCCCATACCAGGTGCAAGCCTGCCAGCACCCAGCTAGCAGACCCTGCACCTGGCACGCCTCGAGCCAGCCACCTGATGCCCCCCAGCCCTCCCCCTCTTCCCGGGACCAGGCTGGCGGCTACCGGGAGCTTGCCCGGGACCGCAAGAGGTGGGCACCCTCCTGGTCTAGTGCGGACATCGTGGACCTTGTCCACGACCTCCACACTAGGCACAGGAAAGTGGCCGTCTAGGGCAGGAGAGCTGCCAGCCTGGCCACCCAGGAGCAGGTTTGCATGAAAATCAAGGTGGTACACTGAGACCCCTGACCCTGAGCACTGAGCTTACAATGGCCGTACTGGATCAGACCAAAGGTCCATCTAGCCCAGTAGCCTGTCTGCCGACAGCGGCCAACCCTAGGGACCCTGGAGGGGATGGACCGAAGACAGTGACCAAGCCATTTGTCTCGTGCCATCCCTCTCCAGCCTTCCACAAACTTTGGGCAGGGACACCACTCCTACCCCCTGGCTAATACCATCCATGGACCCAACCTCCATCACTTTATCTCACTTCTCTTTAAACTCTGTTCTAGTTCTAGCCTTCATAGCCTCCTGCAGCAAGGAGTTCCACAGGTTGACTCTTTGCTTTGTGAAGAACAACTTTCTGTTACTAGTTTGAAGCCTGCTACCCATTCCTTTCCTTTGGTGTCCTCTAGTCCTTCTATTATGGGAACTAATGAAGAACTTTTCTTGATGCACCCTCTCTAACCCACTTGTGCTTTTATAGACCTCTATCCTATCCCCCCTCAGTCTCCTCTTTTCTAAACTGAAAAGTCCCAGTCTCTTTAGCCTCTTTTCATATGGGACCTCTTCCAAACCTCTGATCATTGTAGTTGCCTCTCCCACCCTCTCTCTTCCGCTCTCCCACCTCCTTTTCCCAGTCTCCCCGAGTTTTGTTCAATAAAGAGAGATTCTATTTTTGAGCACACGATGGGGAGGACTGGGCTGGCTCTGCGGGCTTCTGGGGGTGGAAGCTCTCCTGCAGCCCCCCAATTGCTCCCTCTCCCCAGATGGCAGCCTGCAGCAAGTGCAACCAGTCTGATGGCCCAGTGCTGTGATGTGCCCAGTGTGGGCACTCAGGGCACTCCAAGCCAGGACTGCTTTGCAAGCGGGGCACCCCTGAGAACTGTCTGTCTGGGGTGGGGGTCGGGTCCCTTTAAGCACAGCCCTCAGCTAAGCTGAGGCAGCAGCTCCACGCTCTAAGTCCTCATCTGATGCCCTGCCGGCACTGCTTCCGGTCATCCTTAACCCCGGTTCAGGTTCCACTTAATGTGGACATGCTAGTTCGAATTAACTAATTCGAACTAAGTTAGTTAGAATTAGCACTGTAGTGTAGACATACCCTAGTTTATATGGCTCTGTCGATGGAACTATGTAATCTAGACATACCCTTGCTAACACATTTATATTAAACCACCAAAGCCAATGAGTGAGCATGAAACACTGAACTAATCTCACCCCTTTCCATCTTTTCTGGACACTGAATTCTCTTTCACATTTTCAGCTAAAAGCAAAATGCAGAAAATTAAACTAAATTAAAAATTAGGTGATCCCACAGGTTTTGTGTTCAGGTCTCAGGTTCTGCTCTTGGCCACAAAATTTAGACATCGTGCCAATACTAAATACAACATCTTCTGATGCCCATGTTATGGGACTGGGGTCTAGTAATGTGGAGCTGTTCTGGGCCTGTCACTTGAGGTTGCAGAGTGTTATTGCAGCTTGCAGTATTTTAATTTTGGCAGATTGAAGCGCAGGAGATAGTACTCTGGCCAGCTTAAATTTCCATGTGAACTTTTAAACCAGTTGTATTCTGCATTTAGGGAAAACATCTTTAAATTCATTATTTATTTAATTGATTTTAAGTTCTTCATGTGGCATTAGCCAGTCTTTAATGAAAAACATCATACCACAAGTTAATCTACTTTCTTTGTTTTGTTTTGTTTTTCCTAGGAGATTTTAGCATTTGAGTGAAGCCAAAGTGAACTTTGGCTAACTCTGAAGTCATTAGTTATTTGAGGGGTGAGGGATTCATTTTGGTACTTTCTCCCTTAATGCCCCTCTTTCCCAGAAAAATGCATGGTAAGTTTTAAAAAAAAACAGTATGATACTAAAACTTGATTACTATAAATGTAGCAAAACAGCATTTTAGACTAGAAAGAATCACCTTGCAATGTTCTAAAATGGCTTTTATATGCCTAAAAACCCCAAGTCTTTAGATGTGTGTGTTTTCTTTTTAAGAGGAAAAAAAGAAAATGAACTGTTTTTAGAAACTGCAGAAGCTGCATTATCTGTGTACAATGTGGATATAATACCACATTGGTCAGCAACGATAATGTAAAAGGTAATGTGTAGGAGGTTTTTATATGCTTCTCAGAACTATAAAGGAAGTTTGAGCAGATTTTAAACATTTTGATTAGCACCACAAAGATTTTAATGCTTTATTTAAGCAGTTAGCTATAGGGCAAACACATTTGGCAGACAAGTAAAATGAAAGCAGGGGCATCAGTTTCCCTGTTTTCTATTAAGTAATGTTGCGAAGTAAGCAGAAGTTGGATTCAGATATCAGATAATTATCTCCACACTATGTGTCACAGTAAATAATTTTAATTGGTTTAACTTCAGGGACCATTACTGGCCTAATTAGAAACATGAAAAGGCTACAAGTATTAGGGAATATCCTGAAGGAATGAGAACATTAGCAATTCTGTCAAGCCGTTTTTAAAATAAGTACACAGTAGCAGCCACATTTCAGTAAAAGGCAGATAACTTGAAAGGTGCTTTTAGGAAAACAGTACTTATGGGTTTATAATAAGAATGCTAAAGTTAATCATAGATATTCTATAGCAGGATGCTGTGCATCATTACTGCATTAAAGATACACTAATCTTATTCTGATTGCTTCTTTTAAAAGATATAGAGAAAGTTAACCTAAGTCCCGCAAGAATAATACAGTTGTGAGAACTTGGTTGGAAAGAATCCACACAGTAAAGAAATTCACTTATATACAAAATGAAAAAAAAGGCTGGGAATTTGGAAAAGCTTCATTGAAAATATCTGTCAGTCTCTACAGTGCTTCAATGGAGCTCTACAAAAACGACTGTTTTGGACTCTTCCATCTCTTCTTCTCTGCTTCAAATCTTGGCTCTTGTACAGTAAGATCATTCCAAATGAGCTCATGAGGCAGTGATCTTGTAGTGAATCCCCTTTTGGCTTCATTGCAGCACCACTGTCTCTCATGCCTACAGCAGTTTTTAAATTTCCTAGTGGCTTAATGTCTTAGAGGTACAGGTTTTGACTCATTTGTCATTGTAAGCCAATGGGAAAATAGCACTGAGCTCAAAGTTCTATTAAACAGTTCAGTCTGAGAAAAATATGGAAGGTGTAGCTTTCCTTCACTCTGCATTAAGCTGGCTGCTGTGACCATCACAGGAAATTTTGATTGTGCCTCTTCATTTTATTGAGCATATGGAGAGTTCTGTGTTTACTCTGCACATGGTAACTTCTTGTTGCCCAGTCTTCCCTTTTCCTAAATGTTTATTTGTCACTTTAGGGAAACCTGTCCACAAGCAGTGGTTGAGTTTTCTGGAGTGATCAAAGAGCTCTACAAAACAAGCCGCAATCATTCATCTTTGGAAACAAAAAACAGGAAAATTTATGGAGGTGCAAAAAAGGAATTGCCATACTGAATCAGGCTAGTGATTCTTTCATCCCTTTAAGTGACCCATACTGTATTTGATGTTTCTGAGGAACGTGCAAGAAAATCATTGCAGAGACTTATGAAATAACCTTCCTATTGTGGGGACTAGTCTAGTTAGTAACTGGTTTGAGCACCAGAGAGAGAAGAAGTCCTTGTGTGTGTTCGGGCTGGTGGGACCCTAATCATTGCCATTGGGGGCAGATGGGACAGTGGCTCTGGACCTTCACCCAGGCCATGTTGCAGCAGCCCTGGCCTTGGCTACATTGCAGTAGCCCCGGCGGGGGGAGGGGGGGGGGCGGAGGGGGCAGGTGGGACTCAGCCCCAGCCATGCAACAGCAATACCAGTGGGAACAGATGGTACAGCAGTCCCAGTTACTCTGCAGCAGCCCCAGCGGGGGACGCAGGATATAACCTTGGCTGCATTACATCAGTCCTAGACCTCAGCTCCACCATACCTGACCACAACCCCAGTAAGACACACACATACCCCCATCCAGATGCCCTATGACCACCAATGGTTAACCAGTTCAACAATATAATTTTAATCATTTAACTGGTTAACTGTTGTAATCAATATTTATATCCCAAATACCCTCACATTTTCTTGAGTAGTTGCAATTAATTTATACCTTTGGCAAATATCATAAAGCTCTTTAGACGTACGATATCATGCAAGAGCAGGCACCTCTGGGAAGGACAGCAGCATATTGTACAATGCTAGGAAGAGGGGGAAATTTTCATCATGTGTATTGGTCAAACTCCTATTATGAAAGTATCATGGATCATTAATGAGATGGAAACACAGACACATCTATTTCATGTTGTTGTGACTGGGAAATTAGATGTTGATTTGACAAAAATTATTTGGGAATGTTATAGCATTCTTACCTCACCCCCCGCCCCCGCATTTCCTCCAGCCAACCCATGGCTTGCACATTATCATCCACCACTCTCAGGGTATGTCTACACTACAAAGTTAGTTCGAACTAACGGACGTTAGTTCGAACTAACTTTAATAGGCGCTACACTAGCGCTCCGCTAGTTCGAATTTGAATCGAACTAGTGGAGCGCTTAGTTCGAACTAGGTAAACCTCATTTTACGAGGATTAAGCCTAGTTCGAACTAGCTAGTTCGAATTAAGGGGTGTGTAGCCCCTTAATTCGAACTAGTGGGAGGCTAGCCCTCCCCAGGTTTCCCTGGTGGCCACTCTGGCCAACACCAGGGAAACTCTATGCCCCCCTCCCGGCCCCGGACCCCTTAAAGGGGCACGGGCTGGCTACTTTGCCCGTGTCAGGTGCAAGCCTGCCAGCACCCAGCCAGCAGACGCGGCACCTGGCACGGCACAGAGCCACCCACCCGACGTCCCCCAGCCCACCCCCTCTTCCCGGGACCAGGCTGGCGGCTCCCGGGAGCTTGCCCTGGACCGCAAGAGGCGGGCACCTTCCTGGGCTAGTGCGGACATCGTGGACCTCGTCCACAATCTCCGCACTAGGCACAGGAAAGTGGCCGTCTAGGGCAGGAGAGCTGCCAGCCTGGCCACCCAGGAGCAGGTGTGCATGAAAATCAAGGGGGTCCACTGAGAACCCCGACCCTGAGCTTACAATGGCCGTCCTGGGTCAGACCAAAGGTCCATCTAGCCCAGTAGCCTGTCTGCTGACAGCGGCCAACCCTAGGGACCCTGGAGGGGATGGACCGAAGACAGTGACCAAGCCATTTGTCTCGTGCCATCCCTCTCCAGCCTTCCACAAACTTTGGGCAGGGACACCACTCCTACCCCCTGGCTAAGACTACTCCATGGACCCAACCTCCATGACTTGATCTCACTTCCCTTTAAACTCTGTTCTAGTTGTAGCCTTCACAGCCTCCTGCAGCAAGGAGTTCCACAGGTTGACTATTTGCTTTGTGAAGAACAACAACTTTCTCTTACTAGTTTGAAGCCTGCTACCCATTCCTTTCCTTTGGTGTCCTCTAGTCCTTCTTTATGGGAACTCAGGAAGAACTTTTCTGAATGCACCCTCTCCACCCAACCCCTGCTTTTAGAGACCTCTATCCTGTCCCCCCTCCGTCTCCTCTTTTCTAAGCTGAAAAGTCCCAGTCTCTTTAGCCTCTCTTCATATGGGACCTGTTCCCAACCCCTGATCATGTTAGTTGCCCTCCCCTCTCCCAACCTTTCTCTTCCCGTCTCCCACCTCCTTTTCCCAGTCTCCCCCAGTTTTGTTCAATAAAGACAGAGTCAATGTTGGAAGAAACGTTATCTTTATTTTGTACATCAATAAGAAGGGGGGCTAGGGAAGGGTAAGTGGAAGGAGGTGAGGGAGGAATGGGGTACGAGCCCCCGATGGGGAGGACTGGGCTGGCTCTGCGGGCTTCTGGAGGTGGAAGCTCTCCTGCAGCCCCCCAATTGCCCCCTCTCTCCAGATGGCAGCCTGCAGCAAGTGCAGCCGTGCTTATGGCCGAGTGGTGTGATGTGCCCAGTGTGGGTACTCCGGGCACTCCAAGCCAGAACTTCTTTGCAAGCGGGGCACCCCTTAGAACTGTGTGTCCGGGGTGGGGGTCGGGACCCTTTAAGCGCAGCCCGTGGCTAGCCTGAGACAGCATCTCCATGCTCTAAGTCCTCCTCTGATGCCCTGCCGGCACTGCTTCCGGCCATCCTTAAGCCCTGTTCAGAGTCCACTCAATGTGGACTTGCTAGTTCGAATTAGCAAAACGCTAATTCGAACTAGTTTTTAGTTCTAGACGCGTTAGTTCGAACTAGCGCTGTTGTGTAGACGTACCCTCATAGAGTTAAAGTGGGCCATGAGAACGGGGGGGGGGGGGTTGCTTCCTGATGTACTAATCATAGGAGACCCCTGTGATGGGGTGAGGCAACCCCGCACTAAAGGGCCCCCCCCCAGCGAGGCTGGGAAAAGCGGCGCGGCTTGTCTCACCGCTGCCGAGGACGCGTCCAGTGGGGTAACCGGAACGCGCCGCTCGGCAGGCGGTCAAGCTGGCGGGACCCCGAGCAGCGTGGGGGGGGGTGGTGACGGGGTGAGGCAACCCCCCCCAGCGGGGCAGAAAGGAGCGCCGCGGCTTGTCCCGCCGCCGCCGGGGACGCAGGCGGCGGGGCAGCCGGGACACGCCGCCTGGCTGGCGGCTCCACGGACGCAGTCCGGAACACCGCGGGGGAAGGGTCAGGTCAGGTCACCGCGTAAGGTCAGCAGGGACAATGGGGGAGGAACGTCACCCCACCAGCCTCGGGGCGGGCAGCCCCAGGGACGCCCCCAGCCAGCCCTATGCCCCACAGCTGCGGGAGGCAGGGAGGACACTGGGGGTGAGGGGAAACAGCTGGAGAGGAGAAGCTGGAGCCGCGGGTGAACACAGGTGTAGGTGCTCTGGAGGGGCAGGGGCGGCATCTTCCCCAGATATAAAGCCAGCAGAATCAGAAGCGGAGGGGAGGACACTGGAGGGAGAGACTGAGCGGCACGAGGAGGCAGCAGGACAGGCTGGCTGGTGAGTGGACGAGCGGGGACGTGAGGAAGCAGCCCAGGGCGGGTGTACTGGAGCCCGAGGGTTGATGTGTTGCGGCTCCGTGCCCCATCAGCCAGGTTGGGGGGGAGAGGAGCATCTCCCCAGCCTTAGGGCCCTGGGCTGGGGTCTGGAGAGAGGGAGGGCCCGGACCTTCCTCACCTCCTCGCTCGCGGGATCGTCTGGGCAACCGACGGGAGGGTCAACCCAGCGCCGCGTCACGGAGACTGGGATCGTCTGGGACGGCGACCGGGGTAGCGGGGATACCCAGGTCGGGGTGGGCCTATGGACTCCGTAACAACCCCCCCCCCAAAAAAAACCCTCCTTCCTCCATTCTGTTCTTTTATCTGGTACCTCCTTTTAAGTCCTTTACCAGGCCATTTTTCTGGTCACTGGATGCCTTCCCTATTGAGTTGCTGCACTGGACAGCTGCCCAGCCTAACAAAATAAGTTGTGACGTATGGCCTACCACCTTTTCTTCTCACCAGAAAAGGTCATGCCTGACATTCACTGTGGGAAAGGTCAAAAAAACCTCTCTCTGCCAAAGCCATTCTGGTGGTATAGGAAAAAATCCTTCCCAGACCCCTAAAAATGAGTGACCAGCATAAATGCCCACAACACGTCCTAACCCAATTTGATATTCATCTCCATAAGGCAGAGGGGGGATAGGTTCTGGCTTTGCTTGCTGCATGGAAAAAAGAGGTGTCTTCTGCCCAGGCCTTGCACCTTTATGCACTTTGGACCTCACATTTCTGGGGTCAGTCAGTGCTGCAAAGCTGACCATTGTCCGGGGACATCAACATTCTTGCCATACCCCTGGGCAATGTGTGTGGGCCGGTGGCTCCTTGATCCCAGAAGAGGAAGGGCCTCAGATGGAAGGGTGAGGCTGTGGCAGCCATCAGCACTGCTTGGAGTGTGCCACCCTCCCAGCCAGCCATCCCGTAGTGCTGCCTAGAGCGTATCATGCAGCCTCTGGTAGCGAATTAAAGGGCCTGGTGCTCTAGCCGCTGCCCCTGTAGCAGCCAGGAGCCCTGGGACTTTTGAATCTCTGGGTCCCAGGGCAACTGTCCCTTTTGTCCCTCCCCAGGTCTGTTGGCTTGCCATCATCCACCTTTTTCCAGAATTCTCTGACCTCATTCACCCTTACATAAAGTAAAGCCAGCCTCCTTTGGCAAGCCCAGACAACATCTGCCCCACTATAACTGCAGTGCAATCATTGTTTCATTTATGTGTCTACTAATTTCCTCTGAACATGATTCTACATTTTCACGCAAATCTTTACCATATACTATAGAAATGCAAACTGGAGTTTATATCTGTGACTATCTCCAAGTTTCTTTATCTGTCCTAGGCAGCAGGTTTCTTATCTGCCAACCTCACAATTATAGAAGTAGCTGCATATTAATGATTCAGTGCTTACATAAACAACTGGCCTTGGAGAAATCTAATGAACTAACTTTGCAGGATTTGATCTTGCCTAATTAAATGTAAATAATGTTAATGTTGTGTAGGTCAGGATTACTCAAGAAACTTCTGACGCTATGTATACAAAACAATATTATGAATGCAGTTTTTAACTGTTATCCATCCTGTTCTTGGGTAGTAAAATGCCAGATAGTCTATGAATGTTGTTTTCCAATTTGTACATTATGTCTACATGAGAATGACATGCTCATTTGTTTCTTCACTTTTCTTTTGAAGATCGCAATTTGGGAACATCATCTGCACATTTGACTATATCATATTTTTGTAAAGAAATTATCATCCCTTAGCATTTAGCTTTTCCTTGCCCTCCACAGAACTGTCATTTATCAAAGTGAAATATATTTGATGAACTAAAACATATTGGGACAGATCTTTAGCTAAGGTGAATCAGCTCATCTCAGTTGTATTCAATAGACATATATTAGATATTCAGGCTACATCTACACTGGTGCGTTCTCACGCAAAAACTCCTTTGCGGAAGAGTTCTTCTGCAAAAACTCTTTCAGAAGAGAGTGTCTACACTGGCACATGCTTTTGCGCAAGAGATATGCTTTTGCACAAGAGCATCCATGCCAGTGTAGACACTCTCTTGCTCAAGAAAGCTCTGATGGCAATGTTAACCATAGGGCTTTCTTGCACAAGAAGTTCATATTGCCTATCTACATTGGCCTCTTCTGGAAGAGCTCTTGTGCAAAAGGGCTTCTTCCTGAGCAGGAGCATCAGAGTTCTCATGCAAGAAACCCTGATTTTATACATTAGAATATCAGTTTACTTGCGCAAGAACATGCGGCCAGTGTAGACAGGCAGCAAGTTTTTGCGCAAGAGCGACCGTTTTTGTGCGAGATCTCGCCAGTGTAGATGCAGCCTCAGTGTGTGGTCCATAGTGGACTCCATGAAAATATACCTTTTTTTTTGCCCTCAGTGGTGCTGTGCCATTTAATATCAAGATCGGTTCAGTGACTATATCACAAACTTACAGTTCTATACAGGCAGTCCCCGGGTTACGTACAAGATAGGGACTGTAGGTTTGTTCTTAAGTTGAATCTGTATGTAAGTCGGAACATGCGTCCAGATTCAGCCGCTGCTGAAACTGACCGCCAGTTCTGACTTACATACAGATTCAACTTAAGAACCCCAAGCTTCCCCAAGTCAGCTGCTGCTGAAACTGATCAGCGGCTGATTCCAGGAAGCCTGGGGCAGAGCAACTCTGCCTCGGACTTCCTGTAGTCAGCGCTGGTCAGTTTCAGCAGCGGCTGACTTGGGGACGCCTGGGGCAGAGCAGCTGGGGTGCTGCTGGGTTGCTCCAGTAGCACTGCTCCTCGGCGCTACTGGACCAACCCAGCAGCACCCCAGCTGCTCTGCCCCAGGCGTCCTGATTCAGCCACTGCTGAAACTGACCAGCAGCGGCTGAATCAGGACCTGGGGCAGAGCAGCTGGGGTGCTGCCGGGTTGGTCCAGTAGTGCCCAGAGCGGCGCTGCAGGACCAATCGGCAGCGCCCCAGCTGCTCTGCCCCAGGGTCCAAAACAAAAGCCTGGTCTGCTGGGGGGGGCACACTAGCTGCGCCCCCCCCCAGCAGACCAGGGACACGGGAGCAGAGCCGCAGTGGCAGCGGGGTGCCGCGCCTCTGAGGCTTTGCTCTAGCAAAGTCTCAGAGGCGAGGGACCCCGCCGCTGCTGCGGCTTCAGTCCCGGTGCCTGTGGTCTGCTGGGGACGGTCCCCAGCAGACCACAGGCACCGGGACTGAAGCCGCAGCCGCGGCGGGTTCCCGCGCTTCTGAGGCTTTGCCAGAGCAAAGCCTCAGAAGCGCGGGGAACCGCCGCCACTCCCACAGACGGTCTCCAGCAGACCAGGGGCACTGGAGCAGCTTACGAACGGGGCTTTCTCACCCCGGAGCTCGCAGGTAGCAATCCGCCACCTCGACCTCCGGGGCGAGAAAGCCCCGTTCGTAAGTGCGGATCCGACATAAGTCGGATCTGCGTAAGTCGGGGACTGCCTGTAGTATCTTTTGAACAGAAACCTACATATGTATATCTATCCTCTTCTGTACATCTTCTCCGAACAGTGCTTTGCCCAACCCAATCAATATATTAAAAATATGCAAGCAATCATACAGGTTTTAAGCCAATCTATCGATTTAAATGAAGACTTCAAATATACTCATGAAATTCAATTTATGAATCATTTTAAAGAAACAGCACAGTACTTGTCTTCAGGGGTCGTCTTTTCATTTGAGTCATGTGTATGAACATGAATATACAAAGGCATAGAGAGAATAAACTCTTTATTCACAATTGTGAACTTTAGAGAGTTCATTGTAAAGCTGCAGACTCAGCCAGTGAGTGGGCACTTGCAAGAAACGTCTAGAATGTATGACTAATGGATAGTGAAACAGTTTCCTCTGTGTGTGCTTGTATATGTTTCTGTAAAATGCATGCCTATGGAAAATCCTATAAAGTTTACTAAAATATGATAACCTTATATTTTAACCCTTCTATAGAATTCAGTAGAGTGCTATATAACTTTATAGGAGGATTTTAAAAAACGTCTACAAATATTATCCTAATTTTAAATTTTGAAGGGCTTAAAATGACATACATGTAACTTGATGTATGTTTGCGTACCTCTTTATATGAGGGAGGTGAAAGTCTGAGTTTTACTTCTAAAGGGAGCCCAGGAGGAGGAGGACTATGTAGCTTGAAGCCTGACCTAAATAATTAAAACATGGAGGGAGGCCTCATGTCTTGGAAGATATAATTGGGAGGTAAAAAGAACATTAGACTGAAAACAGCACATTTGTGCTACATAAGATAAGTAAAGAGATCAGTAGGCTGAAAAAGTGGAATGTCAGACCCAGCTAGATAAGGAGAACATCCAGAGAATCCATTTATTAACAATTGACAAGATAACGTAGGAATGTAGAGATGGGGTAGAGAGTAGGTTGAGCTTGCTGTATGGGGATTGGTTCCTGCAAAATAACCAAGCCAATCCCAAAATGTGTATTTCAATATATAGTAAATGCAATGCAATATGTAAATGTGTATAAAGAGACTTGCTGTGTAGCTTTGGAATGTAATGTGCCCTCTGCCTATCCATATGCTTCAGTTAGATAGACTCAGTATAACTTTGCTGTATGCCAAATAAAGAAACCTGAATAACAAAAATCTGGAGCTAAACTGAGTATTGTGGATCCTAGAGCTGGATGAAATGTTCTTCCAGAAATGAAGAAGGTATTCTGGATAAACCGAATGGAAAAGGTTTTGGGAATCCCAACACTAAGATGGTTTTAATGCACTTTTGTCCCCTCTTCATTCTCACCTGGTGTATGGCTTCCTACATAATGCAGATAGTTGTAGGGCCCAGCAAAATTATGACAGCCACCCTGGAATGCCTATGGGTTGCAGAGTAGCCCAGAATCTCTTAGTGCTGCATGCTACAGCCTCACCTGTATATGCCTTGATATCAATGTCCCCAAAGGATTTGATTCTGATCTCACTTTCACTTTTATAAATCCAAGGTGAATTAATTTAAATCATTAGAATCACACTCTTTTTCCAGTTGTGAATATGTAAGATCAAAATCGAGTTTAATGTGTACTTTCCCTTGGTTGCTAACATATCACTAGCAGCATTACTATAACATATCAAAGCAGCATTTATGACTCTTTCTGTTTCAACTAGTTCTGGAACCACAAGGGGAGAGACAGTTCTTGGCTTGGTCCTAAGCAGTGCACAGCATTTGGCCCAAGAGGGGAATATAGTGCAACTGTTTGGTCATATAACCATATTGAATTAAATTTAACATACTGGGGAAGAGTTACCAAACAAACCTGCCACAATATTTACTTCAAAAAGAGGGCCTATACAAAAAAGAGATAGCTAGTTAAATGGAACTGTCATCAGAGTGCAATGCCTGCAAGTTACATGGAAATTAAAAAAAAAACATTATAGAGGCTCAATCTAAGTGTTCACCCCCAAAGAAAGAAAGAAAAAGAAAAATTTGGCACCAGTAAAAAAAGTATAGAGAGACAAAAAGACATAATTTAAAAACTGGAATTCAGCTCCTTCTGAGGAGGATGCATGAAGGATCAGAAGCATGAAACCTGCCACATAGTCAGAGGGGCCAATGGACAATCAAGATGTTAAAGGAAAATAAGACCATTGTATAGAAGCTAAATTAGTTCTTTGAATCAGTTTTTACTGTAGTGCATGTGATAGAGATTCTCACACCAGGGCCATTCTTTTTAGTAAACAAATTTGAGGAATTGTCCCAGAATTGGACAAAGTACAAAGATGGGCGACCAAAATGATTAATGATATGAGACATTTTCCAACTGAGGAGAGATTTAAAAGATTGGGACTGTTCAGCTTGGAAAAGAGTTGACTAACAAGGGAAATGATAGAGATTCATAAAATCAGGAATGGTGTGGAGAAAGCGAACAAGGAAGTAGAACTTACCCTTACACATAACACAAGAACCCAGAATCACCCGGTGAAATTAGTAGGCAGAGGGATTAAAACAAACACAAGGAAGTACTTCACAAAATGCATAGTTAGCTTGTGGAACTTGTTGCTAGGCATCACGGTGAAGGCCAAAAGCACAGTGGATTCTAAAAAGACCTAGACAAGTTAATGGAAGATTGGTCTAATAATGGCAATTAGACAAGATGTTCAGAGATGCAGCCCCATTCTTTGGGTCTCGCTAAGCCTCTCGCTGCCAGATTATGGGACTGGACAGCAGGGGATGAATAACTCTATAATTGCTCTGTTCTGTTCATTCTCTCTGAATCATCTAACATCATCTCTTATAGATGATGGGCATACTGGGCTGGATGAACCATTGGCCTGACCATTTGGAATATTATTATATTCTTAATACCTTTCTTAGTACAACTGCTGTCATTTTCATGTATTTGCTGGTTACAATTCTCATTATATTATCATACAATTCCTGACTCCACTCTTCCCCCCATGAGGCGTTCCATGAGGCGTACAGCTAGTTTGGATAGGAAGCCTAATCCGAACTAGCTAGTCCGTGCTGTGTGTAGCCGCGCGGCACGGGGTCCGACCTAGCCGGCATTTAAAAATGGCACCGGCCGGCTTTATGCAAATGAAGCTCGGGAAATTCAAATCCCGGGCTTCATTTGCAACTCCATATGACTACATTACCCCCCCCCCCCCCAGTTCGAACTAGGGGGGTAGTGTAGACATACCCTTAGAGGTAAATCAAGTCACACTGGAGTCAGTGGAAACCTCCCCTGTTTATCTGAATCATACAAATATTTGATTCTTAGAGGAAACTTTGCCACTGTTGTTGATCATTTTTATCACCCATTATTATTTCTCTTCTATCCCTTCATTATTGCATGAGATTTTTTTATTCATATATACTTTTTCTGTCCTCGTTTTTACTTTTTCAATCATTTTGCCATTTATGCCACAGTATCAGATTTTTTAATTGTTATATATGTATGTATACCAATAGTTTTTAAAATTGGACAAAAAGCCAGGAGCTATTTTAACCTTTTTATTGTTGTTGTTTAATTTTATTTAGTCTTGCATTTTCCTCCTCATTCCCACTTGACTGCTCTCAGTTTCCATTAACTTTCCATTCTAAGTGTGCGTGCTGATGAGTACATGAGTAAGATTGAGCTACAGATCCAATGATGTGGAAAGCTGAATTAGATCTTCAGTAACACTCCCCTAACATGCACACACATATACAGAGAGAAATATGTTTACCTGTGGGATCAGAATAGGTAAAACTACACAGGAAAACTTCATTTTCTGCCTTTTGCAAACCAAGCAAAAATCAGATTTGCGAATTGATGACTCGGTGCACAATACTGTTTGGCCATTGGTTTCAAGGAGAGTAGGTTCAAACCCTCTGTCTACATCCAATGTGTATGTGCACATGCATGTCTGTTTGTAAATGTCATTTTGTAATTACTATCCAAGGACTTTTTGATGATAGAGACAGGTCAAACACCACACTAAGCAAACTAAGCTAGAACCTGCCAAAATATTAGACATTCAGTTAATAACCAGAGTTATGTATTCTTTTAGTTTTCAAGGTATCACTCTTCTTTAGTATAAGAAGAAAAATGCAACTTTAGTTCTTGCACACACATGCCTTCAAAGAGATGGTACTAAAAGAATGGATTTTGTTAGGCTTTCCAATAATTCTACTGCCTACTGTAATATTTGTCTCTTTTATTGGCCATATCAAAGTTTCTTTAGGTGATTCAAGTCATCTAGGGAGATTCTAAAGCCTTGGAAATGTGCTTTTATTTTAAATTCTATAAAGAAACCCACTGCACAATGAGTAAAACATCAAGGATTTGTAAATGCCTTTATTTTGATGGAATTCCCTAAATACTGTGCAAGGGACTTCTGATATGAAACAGCTGTTTCAAGTGTATCCACATCCAGACATAAGTAGAAATGTTGCTCAGACATTTGAAGTCATTTCAAATAATCTTAGAGATTCTTCAGAGCCCTTAAATATTAATGAAAGTCAACAGCTTGCAGTGCACCTCACTTTGCCCTACAGGGACTATCTTTGGTCAGCTTCTTACTGTTTGTTTCCCAGTTAATCAGCTTGCTCTGTCACTAGTACGTGTGTATATCATACCATTAGTGATCAAGGCCTTTGAAGAAGAGGTAGTTCTGCTTAAAATGGAGCATTAATCCCAGGCTTCCAGATGGGGGTCTTCCTTAGCCCCACCCTGCAGTAAGAGATCAGGGCAGAGTTCAGATTAAGATCAAGGGTTGAAATCAGCCTTTAATAAATACTGCTGCTGTTTCCATTTAAATTATCCCTATGAATCAGAAAATAAGCACCCAGAAAAGTAGGTTAGTGCATTTCTTTGGGTGGGCAATCATTTTGTTTTTTTAAATGTTTATTTATCTATGTTTAAAATGTTATGTATTGTATAGCTTAATGGGCCAGATTCTGAAATCCACATCTACCCTTATAAGCCCAGAGTATCTCCACTCACTTCAGTAGTTACTCTAGATTTACACCAGTGTTGATGAGAATCCAGACCGATATGTTCAAAGTATTCTAAAACAAAACAAAGCAAAATAAAAAAACCTGTGCATCGGTCCTAAGGATTATCTAAATGAATAACACATTTTTGCTGTGCTGATAACATGTAATTTTACTGTGAAAAAATGTACCTATTCAGTGTTGAAATGGTTAACATGAAGAACCAGGTTATTACACATTTCAATTCCAGAGTCAAATATAAAAATTTCTATTATAGGGACAATTAATTACATCTCAAAATGGCAAATGTGCATCCTTGTCAGGTAGAGTGTACTCTGATGGCCTTTCCTCAAACACTGAATGTGGAGATTTGATCTCTTCTAATGGTGCTGAGAAAAGGGTAATTACGCTATGGTCAAAGCTAATTTGCTTTCTGCCAGATGAACTGTTGTATTTTATTGTACGCTGACATTTTAAAGTAATTACGGCACTGTTGACCTTAGACAATTCCAGTTGTATCGCTGTCTACAGCTGCAGCGTTCTACCTTTGGCTGGCAGACAGAGGCTGTAACGAGGTAATGACACGGACAAAGAGCACCATATGGGGCTCCTTTGAGATACACAAAGCCCAGTGAAAGGAAACAAGAAAATTTTAACATCATCATTACAGTCACACATTTTTACAGCCTTGAAGGATCCCATCCCCCCAACACACAAAATGCTCTAAATACTTTGCTTGCTTATATACTGCATATCTGTGTGGTTTTCTTCTGTAAATGGCATAGTGCATTAAGAAGAAAGAGGTCAGGTAGAACCGAATGTGACGGACTGGTCTTCCACTGACATGAGTTCAAAGGCTAAAGACTATTGATTGAGATAAAAGCCAGGGTTCTTATCTAATGTTAAAGACACTCCTTGTTGTCTGAAAGCTCTGCACATAATTAGGCTGAAGAAGAGCACCTCAGTGAGAAAAATCACTATAAACTGAGCTTCATTAAATGTAGATATTAGTTAATTTAAAGGAAGAAGTTATTATTCATTGATATATTTTAATGAGCTCTATCTGGCTGTCTTTTTTATGCTAAGAAATCTAAACGTGTGCAGAGTGCTTCCTGGTTAATGTAGCCCTGATAAGACGGCAAAATAGATTAAATATCACTTGGAAAGAATAATGCTTCATCCTCTTGAAATAAAAAAAAGTGTAGGATATTGAACTCCAGAATTTATTGTAGTAGAAAACTGGTTGAAAACTGAACTTTGCTGTCACATTAAACACTTTTCTACTGTTTAGTCGCATGTTGAGAATAGGGCTATAGAAATGTCAACTTGTTCAAAGCAGGGCATTGGACTTCACCTGTATCATCTCCTGTAGCCTGTTAATATGGTGATTATGAAGAAAGAATGGAAATCAATTGATTTCTTCTGGAATTAGTTTTCCATTATGAAGGTTTGGTATGCAAAGTGAAATTACAATTATTTTATTGGCAGCTGGCAGGAAAATTACATTTAAAAATTAGGTTAGGCAGACAGGCAGTATTATTCTTGGCTCCAAACTGATAGGTTAAAGAATATTATTTTAAAGTTTTGTTTTCAATTTGGAATAACTGGTCGGCTTGTAGCTGCGCTTCTGAGAGGTCAATAGAGAAGTAACATGTGCATTTCACATTTGCCTACTGAGAATTACATCTCTTTCTGACATGCATAAACTGGGAATGGTGTTTTTAAAAATTGAATTACTATTAAAATGGCCATTTCTGAGTCTCCTGCCACTTGCTGAAAAGATACATCATTTTCTGGCATTGGATTTAGGGGAGCCTAGCAGCTGGATTTCTGAGTCAGTCTCCATTATCGTGATTGAATTTTAGATTTTGTGCCATGTTCTATTTAAACTTTTTTATTCTTTGAATTACTTAAAGAGGAGTGTTTTTCCTTTTAAAATTTTGTTTTACCCTTTAAATATGTTTATTATCCTGTTTCAAAACAGGAAGAACCCTTGGAAAGTAGAACAAGGATTGGTAGTCTTCTGGTGAGATGTTTTGCATAATCAAATTCCAAAGATGAAATCCCTTTCAATAAAAGATGTAATGGAGTGATGCATAACAGCAATTATTCCTTGTCAGTAGAAGATCTTCCAAAAAGGCATAAATGAAAACACAGGTTAAAAGATGTCCATGAGTAATAAAATGGACAGTAGTTTGTCCCTAATTCATTGTTGAGATGATTCAACAGGTAGCAGCAAATCCTTTCCAAGTGCCTAGTTTACACAGCTGGGACGGTATCAGAGACCTTGGGAAGGTACATTGAGAGACGCATCTTTCTTTGCCCCTAGAACATGTCATAAGAGCAGAACTACTCTGTGAATGTTACTCTAGCCTTAGGCCTGGAGTAAACTTTGTAGCCTTTATACACACATACGTGGGTCAATGGCCAAGTTGATCCATCCGACAACAGATCTACCCACCCCAAAGAGCTGTTTCACATAAATGTGCAGTGATTGCCCATGAAATAGGATTTTGTGATATGCAGGAGAATAATCCCACTCCTCACAGCTCCTAAAATCCTTCTCTGACCACTTCAGTGACCATGTTGCCAGGAGTGTCTTCATCAGCTATGAAAGATAAGAAAGTTGTGTACTCTCTGGTATAATGTGAAACTAGAGTTAGCTCCAATTTCATCCCCAGTTGCATGGGCATGGTATATATCCAACATGTTGCAAAAGCTGAAGCTCAAACTGGGACTCTCATTGTCTGTGGTCAGCAGCTCAGCTAGTTTAAACCAGGAAAGGAGCAACTCCATGGCCAAGCTAAGATTGTATCAGCAGGATATTGCTCTTTGCATATCTTTCTCAAATAATTATAAATTGCATTCTAATATTTTATGCAGTTTTCATATGTGAAATGCATGGGTTGCTATTCATGCAATTTTATTACCAAATGGTTCTTCATAGGGCATGAGACATTTGTAATCTTTGAAATTAGCAGTAGGGAATATATGTTCCTGAAATAATAGCCCAATCTTGTTTTGTGTTCTGACATTTCTGATGATGCTAAGGTGAGATCCTGACCCACCCTGGAACCAACGGAATTTCTGCCATTGACCTCAGCAAGTCTCAGACTACACTCCTGATGTTTGGATGCTATATATTTTGATGTTTTTATAAAAGCTTCCTTGGAAGATGGAGTATTTAGTAGACTGAATATCACATTAACACTTCTTGACTGAAAATTAGATTTAATGGACTAGACAACTATGTCAGGAGAGAGAGAAGAAATAAATAGGACTAGAAGACCGAGGCAGTCTGGAAGACAGAACAACAGCCTAACATAAAAAATCTGATGGGCCTCTTAGGAGAAAGAGGTGTCCCCCCAAACACACCAAAAGAAGGTAAGTTTGAAAAATGGAACTACAAAGGCAATGCTTGATAGGAAAAAAAGAAAATGGTCATTATGGGGTGTCAAATCAGGGTAACATGCCATTTTAGGAGAGAGGAGATATTTTATATAAAAATGGAAGAATGAAATGTTCCAGATGCAAAAGTCAAGATTAGATAAGAACAACAACTAGCTATATCAAGAAATCCAATGTGATCAGTTTTATTATTAGTTGTCTTGAAAAAAGCTGTATTTTATAGGAAAAAAATCTAAAATAATTCACAAAACACCTAGAACTTTTTTGACAAGCTGTAAAGTTTATTGTTCTTTTTCAAGCAAAAATATTTTTCTTAAGCATACTTAAACAAGCTAGTTTTCCAGCAAACCTATTTTGTGCCATAAAAAAAGACAGTAACCCTAATCAAGTATATAGATTCATTAAGGACCATACTAGAACTATGTCAAATATGTGACCCTCCAATCTGGGCGCAGTTAGCAGAGGCAACACTAGCTCCTCATTACTATCTTGAATTTATTGTCCATGAAATAGACTGTTGCCTGCTTTTCTATCAAAACAAATATAAAGACTGATCTGGCACATAAAAATGTAAGTCAGAATATTGATTCCTGCTAGCAGATCAAGATATACTGTACAGCAAATATAATACTCTTTAGGAATGGCTTGTCTCTTCCATAGTTTAAAAAAATATTTTCTTTCCTAGGGAGTCATTGTATGGAAAGTTTTCATTGATGTCATGAAAAAACAGGCAACCATGTCTCTCTTGTAAAATACAGTGTGTGCTCAGAAGTTTTACAATGGGTGAGTCATTTGTTAATGTATATTGTATATTGATCAAGAAAACAATAACTATAAAAAGATCACCATATTGTACATATTTTTACTGTTTATATGATTATAAGAACATTCTCAGGTAGCTTAGCCACACAAGTTTAGATTTTTCCATAAGTAAGATTTTTTAAAATTAACACTAATAACATTTTCATGAAACTATTCCATTGGAAAGCTTTAATTTTGAATGTAAACATTTTCTTGCAACCCCAAATTGCATCACTGAAATGGCTGATGCAGGAGACTAAGAAATGTTAAACTGACTAGTCTGAAACAAATAAAATAGATTTTAAAGCATGGTTTCAGTGTTAATGATCTAAGGTTTGGTAAGCAACAGCAAAACATGGGTGTACTTGAAATGGTTTAAATATAGGGTTCTAATTCTTATTTTGCTTCCAGGTAGAGGTGTGCCTTTGATTTGAATGGACTGGCATATATGAAAAGGAAAATAAAATATGACTTCTTTTAAATCAGTGCTGATCCTTCAGTTCTGTTGAAATGTTGCATACCTTTGAAATTGGTAAAAAGATATAGTGTTGTATTTTATGAAGACTTCCATAAAAAGAAAATATTTTAAAATAGCATGTTATTTGTTCTCAAATATATTGCAGTTTTTACATTAAGAAAGGGGAAGTTTTCCAGGTTGAAAGACGTCTCTCTTAAACAGAGATGATTAAAAATCTATTTTAATAAAGAATATTTCCAAATAGTATTTTTTAAAAGTTTATATTTTTGTTCAGTTTTTAGCTGTAGAAAAAGAATCATAGGTTAGAATGATCTAAAGTTATATTACAAAATGCCCTCTTTTCCCTTATCAGACTCTATTTTGGTCATTATTTAAGGCATTGAAAGCAGGGAGAATTTTGTTTCCAGCATTACAAACTGTTTCATTTCTCTCTGTAATCTACCTTTCCTGTAATTTTACAATAGGGTGAGAATGGGCTATCTTCTGATTTTCCTTTTCACAGTCTGATCATTTCTCTTCCATAGATTAAATAAGAACTTTGGGTGGACAGCAAACCCTTTCTTTTTAGCCTTGTATTTTATGGAACAATGTGGTGGGTGTGTTGAATTGTATTATATATCATCTGTGTGTCGTCAGATTATACACAATATAAAACTTTTAATATGCGAAATTAGAGTACTGCATCCTAATTTGAGTCTAAACTCCTTTTTAAAATCAGCACAAGAATACCAGTAAAAAATAACACTAAATATATGTTACAAACACACACACACACACATATATAAAATATCAGATTTAAGTAATATTTATGTCTCCCATTGTAAAGAGGTAAACAAAAGGAAACCTACAACAAAGATTTCAACTTATAAATGGGGAGATAAGAATTACCGCCAAATAATTTCAATTTAGAAAAGTGATAATAGGAATAGTAATTATCCATTGTCTTATTTAAAAGCACAGAATGATATTGAAATCAGTCAGTATGAAACAAGACATTTTAACAATGAAAACATAAGGGTTATAGGAAAAATCCTGTCCCATTGAATTCGATGGGGGGTTTGCCATTTGACTTCAAGGGCTAGGAATTCACCCTTGTGTTTTCTAAATCCAATTTAAAAATACATAGTATAGTATTGAATCTTCTATGTTAATTTTTGGCAAACACTTGTTTTTTGGCAACTCAAACACTAAAAAATTTATTAAGGCATAAGCTTCCATGAGCTGCAGCTCACTTTGTCAGAAGCATACTAGCACAGCTACCTTTCTGAAACTTGTTTTATTGGAATGCACGTGCATTTCTTGTTTTGTCTACAGAGCTCAATGTCTAGGAAGTAGAAAATTGTTTTCCCTTCATTGTCCTAGCACAAGTCAACCTATATTTCTTAAATCCATCATTCTAGCAGTAACTATTGTGAAAAGTCCTGACGTCATCTCTGTCCTATTTATAATGTCGCAGTCACGTTCCACAATTATGGGGTTCTCTGATGTGATTAATTGTAAGATTTCTGGAAGCCTTTCTTTTCTCTCTTTATATAAACTGAGAATTATCAGATGTTGGATCCTTAGTTGATTTTAATGTTGATCAATATGTTAATTGAACATTCAAGTTTATAGGGGAAGGTGTTTTGACTAGTTTTATTATTAACACTTTTTCTATCTTTTGGGGTTTAAATGCTTTGTCATTCTCATTTGTTGACTGGACTCTGTTGTGTAAGTGCATTTCCAGCTATATAAGCTTGCACCACAAAATTCAAATGGGGGAGGAGGGAAAGCTCAGTGGTTTGAGCATTGGCCTGCTAAACCCAGCGTTGAGTTCAATCCTTGAGAAGGCCATTTAGGGATCTGGGGCAAATCTGTCAGGAGTGGTACTTGGTCCTGCTGTGAGGGCAGGGGACTGGACTCAATAACCTCTCAAGGTCCCTTCTAGTTCTATGAGATGGTATAGCTCCATATATTTATTTATATTTATTTAATACAGATTTAGAAGAAAAAAACCCTAAAATTTGGGATATTTGTTTTACGTTTGCCTATGCTTTCCACAGGAGCATATGGGTGGTCAGAGGTTTTTTTTATTATAATTATTATTATTTGCAGCTTTTTCCTTCCAGTATATAAGTTATAACTAATGTTTTAAATGAAGAATCACTTTAATCATTATTTATGCAAATCAGAGTACTGGGCATTTGTGACTAAGCTGGAGGTTACTCAGAGGTTTAGGACACATTTGAAAGAAGTCAAAAGACAGGTTGTTCTCTCATTTTCATTTTGGTCATGCATCTGTTAATGTTCTTTCTCTGTTTTGATGAGCTCATGGGCATACTTAATAACCAGAAAAACTGCAAAATATGACATTCATAGAGAACGCAGTTGCGATGCATGCTACCTCACCTTATTCCAAGCCCAGAATATGCTTAGACTTCCTTTGAGAAGCTCTGTGTGTTCTTTGGGGCATCCAGTCTGAAGAATGGTAGGCAATATTGCAGCTGGCTACTCTGCACTGGGATTCCTATGGGAGGGTGCCAGAAAGAGAGCTTTAACTTGAACATAAGGTTCCACAGGTGCCTGCAGGTAGAGAATGCTGAATTGTGAGACTAAACTCCATGGCTAATCTGGCCACACATTTTCTGTACACTGCCACCCAGTCTGAATCATGAAAGCTCTCTCTCATTCCTTTGGTGCAAGCTAGGTTGCTCTGCTCTACATCACTGTGATCTTTCACAACAACAGCCTTCGGAGCCCTTAGATGGATTTTTAAACTAGTGAAAATGAGCTTGAATTGTAGATGAATGAGGCTATGAACATAGCTGGTGTTCTCAGTGTTTAAAAATGTTAAAATCAGATTGTTTGAAATGGCTATATTCATAGAAACTAGCAATGACAAAATCATGCCATCTAGTTAGTTCCCTGACAATGTTCACTTTTACAGTTCTTCCATTCTCTTGGTGCAAAATCCATGCTGGGGGACAGGAAGACTTATTTTGGGATGGGGAAAGAGGGAGAAAAGGACACCGTTTCAAAGGGTAGGGCTGACTCAAGGACAGTTGGCAAGTGGCATCAGATTTAATGGGAGGTAAAATGGGAACTAAGAATCTCTGGCTGGAGGGGTAACTGCAAGAATTCATATCTATAGTATAATGAGAAGAAGATTCCTAGGTCAAAGAAGACAGACACCTATCATTACCTTGACCATTTTACTTGTACATTATATCCATTTTTCCCAGGATTTGTGTGCTTTTTCTCTTTTTCCTATATGTCTATGCAACATATTTTGGATGATGATGCAACATTCATAAAAAATAATAATATAGCAAGTTTTCTGGTGCTTTTAGTCCATTCTAGCCTTTAAATTATAAAACTTGTGTTCAATTTCTTAGAATTCTAGGAAGAAAACAGAGTTCACATATTTTAGCTTTCCTGTCTAACTATTTCGTATGAATAATAGAAATTCAGATCTGATAACAAAGTACATCCCAGGCTGGTACAGAAGTCTGTTTATACAGGTTATGGTTTAAGAAACCTCTGAACTGTCAAATAGCCTCAGAATTAATGAGACCATACAGGTCTAAGGTCCCTAAAAAGATTCATCTAGATTAGAGTCTATTAATCCTGCTCAGTTCTATAAAAGTGACAGCATATATGTATTTTGTTTAAGCTTAATTTTATAGAGTTCATCAACTATTTTCTTAATCAATAGTGATTGCCCAGCTCTTGACTGTGGTAAAGACTTTTTCTCCAAACTCTTAATTTACAATTAATTAGATATTTTCTGAGAGGAAACTTTAGGAAGAAAAATCTAAGCCTGAAATATAATATGAGCAGAGAACAAATGTGTTCAGGGGAGGGAAATCAACAATATGCCTTTTAGATTTAAGTCAAATACAAATGTCTTCAAATAGTTGAATTAGTTACAGAATTGAATTTTTTCTGTATTCCCTATACATTTCCACTTACAAATTGAAGAAGGCAGTATCTCTTTCATTTATGTGAAATAGCATCAACTACAAACATCCAACAGCTTGTGTGTGTGTGTGTGTGTGAGAGAGAGAGAGAGAGAGAGAGAGAGAGAGAAATATGTCTATTATACAGACATGAGCCCAAACCAAACCTCCCGGTCTGAAATTCAGATACAGTTTGGATAAGATTTAATGTCTATCTTCTCTGTAATGGGCTGAAACAAAACTCACAATCCAAACACTGCTGAATGTTGGGATTCCCTTCTCTCCCCCTCCCCCACCCAATTTAAATTTTGATTCCAAGTTCATATCTACTGTACACAGAACAGATAGGACAAAAGAGTGGACCGTGTTAATGTAGAAACTCAATAAAAACAAAATATAAAGGAATTAGCAAAGGTTTGTGTTACATATCAAATGTCATATAATGCTAAAGAAATAATTCCATAAGAGAAACTGATCACTTGTTAAAAAGCTATCTTGATACATTGTCATGCTTAATATTAGCATCATTTTTAAATCTGTGCTCCAAATTAATGTATTTCAATCAAGCAATATTACTCAATAGTCCTTTTAAAATGTTTGTTTTCCTTTATCAAAACATGGTACATAATCATTTGCTCACAAAATCTATTAGGTACCAAGCCTTTAATTTGCTGCATGTTAACATTAGATACTCAATATAAGAAGTTATTTAGGACTGATAATAATGACTGTAATAAGGCCTGACACTTGTGACACTTCAAACATGCAACCACCAACAGTTCCATTACAACAAAAAAGCTCCCAACACAACACATTTTAATAGTCAGAAGAGTTGTGAATTCACAGCTTTGCACAGCAGGTGTGGCAGCACATCTTTGCACCCCTAAATACACATGCTCATCTAATCTGACAGATTAGACAATAGCACAAAACCCCCATCACTGATGTTTAAACAAAGACTTTATCTGTGAAGAGACAAAGCTCGGTTCTGAATGTGTTGCCATTAATAATTTTTCCAAGTTGAAAACAATATATATATTATTAATGAAAAACAAATTGAGGCAGGAACGACAAATGCATGTTGGTTTTTCTGACATTTTAAAAATGTACTTTCTCTTCTCCTTTAATATTTACCTTCATATCATCCTGTAAATGATCTTGTTAATTAGTTGCATCTTGTATATGCTACACACAACAAAGACAAGGAAGCTAAGAGACCACACTAGGGGAGATTAAAAATCCATCAAGGCAAAGAAATATAATTTTCCTATTTTCAGTGCTTGAATCTTTTTACCCCCAAATGCTCCATATTTAGAAAGATGCATTAATGTCCATAGGGGAGTCTTTAATAGTTACCCCCCACCCAGGTACTTTAAAAATATGGGGGGGGGGGGCAGAAAACCTCATTTTCTTTTCAACTTAACAGCAACTGAGCATCAAAAGGTGAGGCTGGAGATGTGCATATTTACCGTGAGGGGATGAACTGGGCATTAATGGGCTCTGGAGGCTTATTTGGAGACAGCTGCACTTATCATGAATCAGGAAAGGGAAATAGCAGCCCTGGTGCGCTGTAGGTCAGTCACAAATGTCGACTTCAGAGAGCTATAAATCTCTAGCATTACTTCAGCAGCCGACTCTCAGAACACCCTTCTAGCAGTTTCCTATAATTTAAAGATTATGTAAGGTGTATAGTGAGTGTGTTCGATGAAAATATTAATTTAGAGATAAATCCTGTAAATGCTCTAAAGCAGCAGCTTCTGCTGAGCGGGATCGTCTTTTGGTACACTTCAAATAGGAATTGCTGCTAGTTTTGTCAACAGTAGGAGGTCATGGAAGGCTGCCAAATACAACAAGGCCATTTTCAATAAAATGCTTTCAGTTCTAAGTAGTCACAGAATATCATCCTGTACTGTTTTATTACTGATATTTAAACTTTGATATATTGTCATACACTGACAATTCCTTGAGTAAGAAATCTTAATCATGACATGAATTAAAGTAAAAAAGCAATTAATCTCAGTTAACTTCTTCTGGCAAGTCCAAAAACATATTTTTGTTGTTGATTCTGAGTGTTTTAAAGGCATTATCCAGTCTTGCAGATTTTTTCTCCTACTGTGAGACTGCTGGCTTTCAAAATCCAATGTTTACATATTGAAATTTTAAGCTTTTAAGAAAAATGACAAAACTTCTCAGACTAATTAACATTTTAATTACTATGCAATATGAGAGGATACCATTGTTTTTATTTCAAGCAATAGAAATCGCACTTTTATGTCTTGAAAACTGAGCCTTCTTGTCAATGTATGTACGGAATATTGGTTTCTCACTAGTTGGTATGAAGAACTTTTAAACATTGAAACAGGGAAAAGGTTTCAGTAGAAGTTCTTTTTTTTTCACAAGGTAAAGTGAAAACTATAATTTTGCTAACTTGGACCCATTTGTGTCACTTATATTCTATTGATTTCAATATAACTTTTTAAAGTACTATTTAACTTTCATAAAGATGGCATATTTGGCCCTCAGTGAGATGATAGCGAGAGTTTTGGACTTGGTTCTAATCACAGAGGAAAAATCCATTTTCAGAAAAATAATATTAAAACCATCATTTCTGCAACTCCCGTTTTCTTAAAAGTCCAGACAGATTTGGGTAGACCTACTATATTTAACAAAGCAGGTCAAATGTGTTTCAGAATATCACCCCTCCAATAAACTACTGCCCCCAAAATGGTACATTATGGATAAAGTAATAAACAGTTTTGGGGGAAGCTAATAGGCTGCTGAACGATGACTGCCTAGAAGTACCACCTTCTAGAGGTAGTCAGACACAATTTGACCTTTAACATTAGAGCTCCTTCAAATTCAATATAAACAATTGAGTCAACCAGCTATTCAGTAAGAATGAATAAAACTCTGGGCAGATTGGGTATTTTATTTTCTGGTCATGTTTAGTCACTATGTTTTCATTATTAGTTTAGCCTTTTTATTTCAGTGGGAGTACAACCTGCAGTGCTTCTAATCAAGCATCAGTAGGGGAAATATATTCTGTATACATTTCTATCTCAAAGTTTGAAGGATAAGTCATTTTTTAAAAGTACCTTTGAGTTGTATGGCTTTAAAAAGAAGATTAAACATAGACATCATATTTCTGACCATAGTGTGTCTATTTAAAATAAAACAGAGCACCTGAGTATTGCTAGAGTAGAAAGGGAAAATATTTTTTCTAGATAGATTATCAGCATTTGTGATTGCAAGTATACACAAAATCCTATCCTTTAAGGAGCTCCACAAAGGGAGTGATATAAATGGCATATATGGTGCCATATAATAGAAAACTTTAACAGTTGTAGGGAGTATCAGGACAGTAGTTTTGTATCTTCAGCTACTTTTCATGTAAAAAAAAAAAAAGTTTGGCTGTCACATTAGCAGTCCCTGTAATCAATTAAAATGTGATCAACCAAAATGATTCTTGTTCTGTAAAAAGGTATTTTAAATAAAATTATGTTATTTGTTGCTCATTCACTAGTATTCTAGTTTGCTTTGTTTTTTAGCCATTTTATATGAATATCTCATAGGATTTAAGTCCCTGTAGACCCCTAAGGGCCATTGAAGACTGTAGCACAGCAGCTTAAATTCAGCGTAGTTATTACCAACACGTCAGCAGAATATTTGAAGCTCATATAGCTTGGGGAGAAGCTGATCTTCTCAGAGAAGTCTGATTTTGGGAAAGGAGATCATTTGTGCTCATTGCAGCCAACTATTAAAGACATGAAAATGTTGCTGTGTTAGGGGAAAAAAGAGTCCAGCATTTTTTTTCTAAAATTATTTTCTGGTAAGACTTGTTACTGAGGCAGTCTGCACAGTTCAGATAGAAGTTACTTGAGTATTCTATAGGCTCCCCTAAGGTGCTAGAGCAGGGGTAGGAAATCTTTTTTGCATCAGGGGACACTGGCCCACAGAAAAATCAGTCGGGGGCCACACACAAGTGAGAAGCAAAAAAACCAAACCCTCACCGAGGTGACTGAGAGAGAGAAAGACACTCCCCACATTCCCCTTGCACACCAGAGCCTTGGCGGGAGGGAGGGGGGCTGAACTAGTAGATTTTGTGTGCTCCAGCCCCATGGGGGGACAGCGGAGGACTGGAACTCCAGCACAGACTCTCCGATGCTGGAGGGGGGGCCTTGAGTCTCGGGGGTCAGATCCAGGGAAGCCTGGTGCTGCATCTGGCCCCTGGCCTTTAGATTCCCTAACCCTGTCCCAGAGGCAAGGGTTTAGTAAATTTAAAATTAAAGAAATTGTGCATTGTAGTAGGGTGGTCATCCTGCTTCAGATGAAATGAGGGTTAAACCTAGCCCTGGAAAAGGGCTGAGACTGTGAAGCCAACAGCTGAAGCAGGTAGCAGCCAATTAAGGCTCAGCTGTGGTAGTATAAAAAGGGGCTCCTGGAGAGGAAAAAACCTCTTGCTCCAGCTGTGGAGAAGAAGGGACCTGGATGCTTGGGTAAGCCAGAGAAGGCACCTATTGCGGAGAAGTGCTGGGAAGGCAAACTCCTAGGCTGAGGCCTTGCTCTCAAGACCTGAGGATACTAGAACTGCAGGGAGACAGCCAGGGTAGCGGAAGCAGGTCCAATGCTTCCCAATGATAAGCAGCCGTTTTAGACTGCAGTTTGCCTCTGAGGCAGGGGCTAGATATTGACTTGCAGTAGGTCACTGAGGCAACATGGCAATAGGGAATTGGGGGTTCCATGGGAGGGGAAGACCCCAGAATGCAGGGGCACTGCAACAGGGCAGTACTGGGAGGAAAGGAAGGGACATGGGGCCTAAACCAGTTTAGAAGAAAGGTAATTGAGGGCAAGATATTGGCCAGTAAAAAGTGATCTGAGGCGGAAGACCTAATTCCTAGAATCCTAGAACTGGAAGGGACCTTGAGAGGTCATCAAGTCTAGTCCCCTGCCTTCTGGCAGGGCCAAGCACCATCTAGATAATCTCTGATAGGTGTCTGTTAAATCTGTTCTTAAATATCTCCAGTGATGGAGATTCCACAACCCCCCCTTAGTCAATTTATTCCAGTGGTTAACCACGCTGACAGTTAGGAATTTTTTCCTAATGTCCAACCCAAACCTCCCTTGCTGCAGTTTAAGCCCATTGCTTCTTAAGGAGACCAAGGAGAACAATTTTTCTCCCTTCTCCTTATAACACCCTTTTAGATACTTGAAAACTGCAATCATGTTCCCTCTCAGTCTTCCCTTTTTAAAATTAATCAAGCCCAATTCTTTCAGTCTTCCTTCATAAGTCATGTTTTCTAGACCTTTAATCATTTTTTGTTGCTCTTCTCTGGACCGTCTCCAATTTCTCCGCACCTTTCTTGAAATGCAGTGCCTGGAACTGGGCACAAAACCAACTGAGGCATAATCAGAGCAGAATAGAGCAGAAGATTGACTTCTCATGTCTTGCTCACCACACACCTGTTAATGCATCCCAGAATCAGGTTTGCTTTTTTTGCAACAGCATCACACTGATGACTCATATTCAGTTTGTGGTCCACTATAACTCCTAGATCCCTTTCTGCCATACTCCTTCCTAGACAGTCACTTCCCATTCTGTATGTATGAAACTGATTGTTCCTTCCTAAGTGGAGCACTTTACACTTGTCTTTATTAAACTTCATCCTGTTTACCTCAGACCATTTCTCCAGTTTGTCCAGATCATTTTGATTTTTAACCCTATCCTCCAAAGCACTTGCAATCCCTCCTAGCTTGGTAGCGTCTGCAAACTTAATAATTGTACTCTCTATGCCATCATCTAAATTACTGATGAAGATATTGAACAGAACCAATCCCAAAACAGACCCCCTGCAGAAACCCACTTTTTATGCCCTTCCAGCATGATTGTGAACTGTTCTCTAAGAACGGTTATGCACCCACCTTATAGTAGCCCCATCTAGGTTGCATTTCCCTAGTTTATCAAAAAGAAGGTCATGTAAGACCATGTAAAATGCCTTACTAATGTGTAGGTATATCATGTCCACCTCTTCTTCCTTGTCCACAAGGCTTGATATCCTATCAAGATCACCATAGCAGTGAGCCATGACCAATTACAGCATCTACCATTAATATCTGATATAAGAAAACCTGCCATGCTTTGAATCAGCCTACAATCGCTCCAGTAGTTTCCATTATTTCTTCTTGTTTAGTTTGTGTGTACGTGTTTCTAATATACTAACACACATGTACATAGTTAATACTTTTCATTATCCCCTACCTCATTCAATGTACAATATCTAGTTTGCTTCCCCCCATCAGCTCTTGTCATATTTGCCTCCCCTTCTTTTCCACCACCCTTCTTTCAGATCCTCACCCACTGGTCTCCAGTTCTAATTTATTTGCCCAACCACTTCCAGTCTCCCTCTCACCATCCAATCTCAGTGTTGCCCTTCATCAACTGGTTTCCACTCCTACTGTAGCTTATAGTCTAATCTGCTTGCTTGCCTATATATTCTTATAGATTTATTGTTTCCTTATGGTTTTCATTATGTTTGTTATAATAGGTTACAGTAGATTTATATTAAATTAGTTTGGTAGTTTGGCTTCAACACAAGGAACGTACAGACCACATGCTGTATGTTAAGCTAAGGCTAAGCTAGCAGACCTATGCCTGGGACATTTCAACTAGATAGCAAAGCCAATGCTCATATATTTGGAACCTTTCACTACATAAAGCAACCTTCAGTGGCTTTGGGGCTTCCAAAATATCCTCAAATTTTAACAGATACATCATAATCTGGAAAAACCTGAAAATAACTTAAGAGCAGACCAAATCAGGTAAAGCAGAAATAACAAATGTGATAACCACAAAAGTGTCATGGTAATAAATTAATGTAAATATCCCCTACTAAATATGCATTAAACATAATAATATCAACACTAGAAAAGTGGCATACCAGTCTAGGGATGGAAGGAGATGTAGTCCTGGAGAGATGCCAGAATGATGGCCTCTAGTGATGAGAGAGGTGACAGATAACATTTCAGGTTGTTCCAGAAGGAGTAGTGAGAGAATTTGGAAATATAGATGTGCATTCCCTATTTATCTTGTGAAATTGTGGCATTTGTGACTATAGTAAATGTATTAATAAATTATATTTGTAATAAGAATTCCTATAGTGTGAGTGTTGGAACTATGCACATCAGGGTTCTCTACCACAGAATAATTTAAATATGAGGCCTGATACTGGGACATGGAACGGTCAACTCTCAAAGTGATAACTGGAAATTCATAAGTAATGTAAAGGTCAGGCAATACTAATCTCCTTGCCCAATCACTACCATGCCTTTCCTCCCCTGGTGCCTAGGTGTCAATCTCCTTTACCTACTTTACAGCTTTCCATCCTCTGACTACAAGTCTTGTTGTCCAGTAAGTCCCAGTTTCTTCCCTTTCTATCTTCCAATCTCTGCTTTCCCAATTTCTAGTTATAGTTTTTCTTTCTGCTCCATAGGCCAAATCTTGGCAAACTCTGTTTCCTAGTCTACTACCCCAAATCACCCCTTCTCTTTCTGGCTCTGGTCCCCTTTGCATTTGAGTCAGGTGGCTTCATCTTCCATGCTGCTTGGACCCAAGTGGAGGATATGGTGAAACAAGCTCCCTACTTTCATTTCTGGTGCCTGAACTTCCCTTGGCTTAGGGCAACTGAGGGATGCAGTTACAGAGGAAGTCTGATTTGCATGTTCAGCCGATATGTGGAAAGGGCACATGGGCAGTCTACTTACACAAGACTTATAACTTGGCTGACTTTTGACACATTATCACAAAAGCAGCAAAAGATGCTTCCCAGATGCAAGACTACCTTCCTGTCAAATGTCTAGTCCCTGTGCCAAGGAGCTAGCCTTTCTCAAAGAAAAGGTAGTCATCATATTTTAACATTGGGGAACAACATATTTTTTTCTAACCTCATTATTAGAAACTTTTGAACCATGGTGGCTGAAACTTTCCATAAAACTCAGTCTGAGCAGACACTAGGTATGGAAAATTTTAGCCTAAAAACGTGCAAAAAGCTTTTATAATGGAATGTCAGCCAACCTTCATGATAGACAATGTTACAAGCTCTGCTGTAATATATACATGGGGGAATACATGTATTCAGGAATAAGATATAGGCTCAAGGTAAATATTACGCATACTAATGTATGTCAATGGTACCTATAGCTCTTTTCTATTATGAAATTTTACACTCTTTGCAACTCTATCAATGCTACACTTTTTGCTGACTTTTTGCGTCTAGACTGGCAAGTTTTTTGCTTTTGCAGAAAAACTTGCCAGCTGTCTACACTGGCCGCTTGATTTTGCGCAAAAGCACTGACATTCTACTGTCCGAAATCAGTGCTTCTTGTGCAAATGCTTTGACATTCCCGTTCGGGCAAAAGTCCTTTTCCGGAAATGCTTTTGTGCAAAAGGGCCAGTGTAGACAGCTGAAATCTGTTTTGTGCAAAAAAAGCCCCGATGGCGAAAATGGCGATCGGGGCTTTCTTGCGCAAAACCACGTCTAGATTGTCATGGATGCTTTTCCACAAAAAGTGCTTTTGCGGAAAAGCATCCGTGCCAATCTAGATGCTCTTTTCTGCAAATGCTTTTAACGAAAAAACTTTTCCATTAAAAGCATTTGCAAAAAATCATGCCAGTCCAGACGTAGCCCTACAGTCCTCAAATTCTGCTATGAGGAGAGTCCTTTTGGTGCTGAGAGACCAGGGCAGTCTGTGGTATGCAGACTATATACACCCCAGCATTAGTGACCTCATGTATTTGAAAATAATGAGTCAGGCTCCAAAATATCATGAGATTTTTTTAAAAATATGACAGATGCTGAGTCTGTGTATCTTACAGTTCACATTTTCCAACATTTTTCCATAATCAAGCATCCTGGAAACTTACTCCTATAACAATTGGCTAAAAGTCTTTATGGCTGAGACTATTGGGGAGATTCCCAAACCTGAGCCATTCTTTTTAGGTGACAAATCAAAGGAATTGTCCCAGATTGAGGTGTTATTAGAGGAGATTTTGGAACAAATTGATAAACTTAACAGTAACAAGTCACCAGGACCAGATGGCATTCACCCAAGAGTTCTGAAAGAACACAAATGGGAAATTGCAGAACTATTAACTGTGGTTTGAAACCCATCCTCTAAATCAGCTTCCATACCTAATGATTGGAAGATAGCTAAGATGACGCCAATATTTAAAAAGGGCTCTAGAGGTGATCCTGGCAATTATGAACTGGTAAGTCTAACGTCAGCACTGGGCAAATTCATTGAAATTATAGTAAGGAATAAAATTGTTAGACACATGGATGAATATAATTTGTTTGGGGAAAGTCAACATGGTTTCCGTAAAGGGAAATCATGCCTTACTAATCTGATTGAGTTCTTTGACGGGGTCAACAAACATGTGTAGAAGGGGGACCCAGTGGCTATAGTATACTTAGATTTCCAGAAAGCCTTTGACAAGGTCCTTCACCAAAGGCTCTTAAGTTAAGTAAATTGTCATAGGATAAAAGGGAAGGTATTTTTGTGGATTGATAACTGGTTAAAAGACAGGGTAGGAATAAATGGTAAGTTTTCTGAGTGGAGAGAGGTAACTAATGGGGTCCTGCAAGGGTCTGTTCTGGGGCCCATTCTATTCAACTTATTTATAAATAATCTAGAGAAAGGGATAAACAGTGAGGTGGCAAAATTTGCAGATGATACCAAAATGCTCAAGATAGTTAAGACCAAAGAGGACTGTGAAGAGCTTCAAAAAAATCTCACCAAACTAAGTGATTTGGCAATAAAATGGCAAATGAAATTGAATGCTGATAAATGTAAAGTAATGCACATTGGAAAAAATAATCTCAACTAGATATTCAATATGATGGAGACTAATTTGGCTACAACATCTCAAGAAAAATATCTTGGAGTCATTGTGGATAGTTCTCTGAAAACATCCACTCAGTATGCAGCAGCAGTCAAAAAAGAAAATAGAATGTTAGGAATCATTAAAAAAGGGATAGAGAGTAAGACAGAAAATATTTTATTGCCTCTATATAAAGCCATGGTACACCTGCATCTTGAATACTGCATACAGATGTGGTCACTTCATCTCAAAAAAGTTATATTGTCTTTGGAAAGGGTTCAGAAAAGAACAACAAAATTATTAGGGGTTTGAAATGGCTCCTATATGAAGAGAGATTAAAAGACCTGGAGTTTTCGGCTTAGAAAAGAGGAGACTAAGAGGGGATATGATAGAGGTCTGTAAAAACATGACTGATATGGGAAAAGTGAATAAGGAAAATTATTTATTTATTCCCACAATATAAGAACTAGGGGTCACCAAATGAAATTAATAGGCAGTAGGTTTAAAACAAAAGGAAGTTTTTCTTCACTCAACCTCTGGAACTCCTTGCTAGAGGATGCAATGAAGGCTAGAATGTTAACAGGGTTCAAAAAAGACCTAGATAGATTCATGGAGTTTATGTCCATCAATGTCTATTAGCCAGGATGGGTAGGAATGGTATCCCTAGCCTCTGTTTCTCTGGAGGTGGGTGACAGGGGAGGGATCACGTAAGGAATATAATACCTGTTGTGATCCTTCCCTTTGGGGCTTCTGGTATTGGCTACTGTTGGCAGACAGGATACTGGGTTAGATGGACCTCTAGTCTGACCCAGGCAAATATAATATGCATTACACCATATCTAAGGGGGAAACACAGGTTGTTTAAAGTGACCTCTAGAGGAAGAGGTTGTCATTGCTGCTCTTATGTCTCATCTGTCTTCACGCATAGGTTCAATCTAATATGGTCGATTCCTTACCACCCGATTTTGCAGTCAAAGCTCCATGTCCTCACTGCAGGGAAGAATCTAATATAATCCAAAGTAATACATCTCCATTAGAGAGCCTACCATCAACTCAGACAGTAATGCACCTTGGGCATCTTTGCAATCTAGGCTATACTCACGGTGCTTGGTGGAACCCAAAATGTGCAGCAGGTGATTATGGGCTCATGTCCCAGCTGCTCATAATGAATTCATCTAATTCCTTCCCCCTTGCATGAGATAAAGAGGAGGCAGTGTGCTCACACCTTTTTATGCCCTGGTTGCATGCACAGATGCAATAGTAGCAGGAGCATGGAGCCTGGTTTGCAGCAAACCATTGCCTGTGACAATTTCCCTGTGGAAGCTTGCAATGCCTGACAGATACCAGTCAGTGGCAAATCAGTTCAGAGTGGGGAAGTGTACAGAGGGGGCTGCTGATATACAAGTAACCAATAGCATTCTGCTACAGAGGATTTTGACTCTGGGAAACGTGGACACCAGAGTGGATGGCTTTGCCTCGATGGGGTTCCCTGACTGTGGTGGAGTGATAGACAGAATGCACATCCCCATCTTGGCCCCTGACTACCTTTCCCCAGAGTACACCGACCACAAGAGGTACTTCCGCAGGCAGGTGTTGGTGGATCACAAGGGCCATTTCACTGAGATCAACATGGGATGGTCAGGAAGGTGCATGACACCCACATCTTTCAGAACTCCTGCGCCTTCATATGCATAGTGGCATTCCCCCCACCCCCTTCCCTAGCCCCAGGAAAATGAGAGTCAGAGAGGTGGAAGTGCCTACTGTGATCCTTGGTGACCCAACCTACCCCTTGCTCCTGTGGCTCATGAAGCTGTATATGGGCAGCCTGGACCCCAGCAAGGAGGAGTTCAACAACAGACTAGCAGGTGCAAAGTGGCAGCTGGGTGCATTTGGATATTTAAAGGGTAAGTTTAGTAGTCTCCTGATTTGGCTGGACCTCACCATTGTCAGCAACATTCCCTGTGTGCTGACAACCTGTTGTGTGCACCATAATCTGTGCAACATCAAGGGGGGAACTTTTCTGGCAGGATGAGGGGGCTGACACAGACCACCTAGTCAAAGAGCAGCAAGACATCAGCATAATGAGGAGAGCACAGAATAGGGCAGAATAAATCAGAGAGGCCTTGAAGGACAGTTTTATGCAAGGCCAGTTTTGAGACTCTTCCACATGGCTCTCAACAAGTTGCTCCTACATTCCCTTGTGTTTGTCTTTAATCCCTCATCCCATCCCTGCAGTTCAAGCAATAAAGAGACAGTTGTTCAAAGAACAGGATTTCTATTTGGGGAAAACAACAGGGAAAGGAAAGAAGTGGGAACCCAAAGGGGAGGGAGGCTCAGGAACATTAGTGGGACTGCCTTCTGCCTCCCAAGGTCCTGGAGAGTATGGCTGCCTTTAGTCCCCCCCTCCCCCCTCCCCCCCCCGCCATGTTCTGGGACTCTGGCAGACCCTGGGGGTGGAAGCAACGGGGGTGGAGGAGGAAGACCTGGACTTATCATCATGGCAGATAGGATTCTAGACATGAAGCCAGGTGTTCCATCACAATAGTCAGGGAGGCAAACATGGTCTCCTACTGCCTCTCGTGCTGCTTTACTGAATATATATAAAAATACACTTTTATGATACTTAATATAAGGAAATACATATCTTGAGCCTATGGTTGTCACCTAACTTTTATTCTTGATACAAAAATAATAGTGGGCCTTATTCTTCATTTGATGTGGTAACTGTAGAATTTTCAGCATATGTTGATGCTACTTACTCAGATTCAGAGATCTCGTAGTGGTTATAAGTATTTTAAATTAACCTATCATCATGATAAGAAAGAGGTGCAAATAACCCCTCCTCTTAGCTTTCCAGAAAGAGGAAGAGAGATTAGGCCCTGGGAGATTAAAACTAGGAGGAAAGGGTGCCCATAAAATTCCTCTTAGGCCCTTTACCATGGGAGTATGAACATCTTTTGCATTTCCTGAATAAGAAGCCACGTCATGACTCCTAAACATGGTTGTTTATAATCTGTATTAAGTCTCTCTTTAGATGTGTAACACATCTCTATCCGTTAGCGTGCACAATAACTTTAGGTGGTTATACTAATGTGGTGTATGTGCCTTCCACGTTTATTTCATGCTGGCTATGTAGTTTTTTTTTGTTTTTAAATAATGTATAAGACGTTTTCTTCTATTGCACCATATTTAAGATTGCATTGTCTTAGAGCAGCTCCTGGAGATAAACTCCCTAATGGAAAGCCAATCCATTAAACACTCAGCTGTTCTCACTGCTAGATATGTGGACTTGCATTTCTGAGCCACAAATTTTATAGTATGAAGAATCTAACATTTCCTTCCAAGACAAATCAGGGAGATTATGCCATTAGGATATAACCTTGGGTGTTCCTCAGAGCCTCTGGCTCCTCCCTGGAAGAGGGCTAAATGGGCACAGTATCAAAGCATCTGCGAGAAAAGTCTGTGACAGCTGGGCTGTGGCTATCACTTGCGTTTGGATGATATTTATAAAAACATTTCTTTGACATTTTCTGTCTAACAGAGCATGTTAGTTGTAAAACCTCATTGTAGTAAAAGTCTGCCCAAATTCAGTGAGTGCCAATAAGCCTTATAGAGAAAAGGAGAATGATTTACCACAGTATCTATTCCAGTAGAGACCATGACAGAGGATACTACCTCATTATGTCATAGCAAACATTGGGGTGAATACAGCCCCCAAAGTGAGAGGCATTCCCCAAGTGATGACAAACTTGTATTTATTTCCACAGCCATTTCTGGTTGGGCACCTGCTCTAGAGATCAGATGAGAAGCTACTCTCTCCCACCTGCAGGAACAGCAGGATAGAGCAGTAATAGTACAGTAATACAGCCTTATTTCCCTTGTGCTGAACTCCTTCTGATATTCGAGGGTCCTTGCTGGTACAAATAGTAGTAAATTGGCTTAGTGAATCTAGTTCATGCAATGAGGAATTGTTGCCACATAATCTACAATGAGAGTGTTATTTTAAACATTTTGCTCACACATTACTGCAATTGCATAAGTCAATGCCAATATGCCCAGCTGATCAGCATGTACAGTTAATTACTCTGAATGCAGAGTCACAGTAATATGAAGCATAAAATAGGTACATTTTCCCACATTTTCTATATAGTTGCATGGCTAACTGGCTTTTCTATGTGGATTCTTTGACATCAGGGGGTCAAGTACCCACAAAATCTGACATACTTGAAAAATACAGAAGGTACATCTAGATATTACTCTAAAATTGAAATGAGATACGCAATTTGCTCTATGCAAATTGCGTATCTTATTTCGATTTTATTTTGAAATAGACTATTTTAAAATTTGACTTGTCTACACGGTGCCAAATTTCTAAATAAAGCACTATTTTGAGACATCTCTTATTCCTCATGAAACGAGATTTATAGGGATGCCAAAATATTGTGTCTGTTATTTCAAAATTTACTTTGAAATAATGGACATGTTCCTTGGCCATGGGGTATCTATTTTGGGATACCTTCAATATCCTGAAATAGTCTTACAGTCTAGATGTACCCTCTAGTGAGTTTGTTTTTGAAAAAAAATCACTAATTAATTTGCTCAGTTTTTATTAAAAGGAAAAGTAGCATTTTCCAGCTCAAGCTGAGGTCCTTGTATCTTAACACTGAAACCATTGAACTAGTGCAGTAGAAAGGGCTACAGCCTGTCAAAATGAGTGTTATTTTTAAGGGAATATTTTTAATGCCTTTCCACATTAGCCAGCTTTGAAAAATTCTTGATCTTTGAAAGTGTTTCTTCACATTGTTTTTATGTGACCGCAATTTCACTGTGCACCAGAGGTGACTGTGAGACATATTTGTTGGTTAAAAATATTATGTTAAATGGCTGTCCTACATATAAATTTTCAAATAGACTCAATCAAATCTTGTATGGTGATGTGCAAATTTTCAGTTAATTTGAAATGATTTGGCTCTTCAGAAGGTTAAGGTAGTTTAATGGTTGAAAGCACATTGCTGTGCCTCAAGCTGCAAAAGTCAAAGGGTTAGAGGATTAGGATTTCATTTCCTGTTAGCTGTTGCCATGTCTGTTTTCTGTCCAAACTGCTTCTTGTTCCCATTTAACCCATGCTTTTAAAGACAAGAGGGGTTGAGAACTTGCGGGCCTCAGGCTTCATTTTAACAAGCCGTCTCTAGCACTTTGGTGCGTAATTTGTCATAAATGTCATAGGTCAGGGAATATTAGAAACCTACAGCCAGCAGATGGTCATTATGACAGAAGTTATGTTTCAAAAGCAAAAGATGCTTTGTGATATTTACTTTAGTGTGTGAATGTTATACCTCTGTAGAATATTTTCAAGTTCTCTTTTAAAATGAGCTTGTATTTTTAAAATGGATCTAATAATAGTCCATGAGCCAAATCCTGTTCTCTTTATTCATTAGAATGGTCCTCTAGGATTCTATTGGGCTAATTTTTTTAGTAAAGTGAGTGAAATATGCCACATAACTTTACTTGGAGCAAAAGTTATTTAGCTTTCAAACAACAACAATAATAATCCTGAACCTATATGGCAAACATTTCAGTACTCGAGTTTAGTTAACTTCAGGGTGTTTTCTTGCTTGTTTTTGTGCACCTGTCCGCTTACTTTTTTTAAGTGAGACCTGAGGCAGAAGTTCCAAAATAGATGAGCTTGTTCTTTCAGCATGGCAATTTCAACCCAGCCAGAATTAAGATATATTGAAAATCTTTGTTATTTAATTTCATCTGATATAATAGAAGAAGGGTTTAATTAGGGTTGATGCTCCTTTACAAGGGGTAATATGTGACTACTTGAATGTTAGGAGAAGTACAAATATAAATGACTGAAGCCCATCTCTAACCCCATAGAGCTTAAAATCAACCAAGGTAAATGACGTGAAGGGTAAAGAGAGACACAATCAAATACTTAATGTACACACCTACATTTGGAATTTCACTTTTATTATAAAAGAGTCAAAGGAAGTGTTAGCAATTCCTTAAAGGGAGCTATAATTAATCAACTGATATTTTTGTAGCTTTTGAGGTAAGGATAGTGGCCTTATGGATGAATTCATTGAGACCATTCTGCACTTAAGGGGAAGTATGGTGGTCTATGTGTGAATTTCTGTATTGCATGCTGACAAACAGGTGGGTGAGTCTGGCTTTGTTCACAGAGGAGGAAGTAGGTGAGGAAAACAAAAGACAAGATTTCCAAGTTGAACTGAATGAAGTTTGGAGATGAACTTAAGATATGTCTGTGAACTATCATATGCTTAATTGAATCAAATTTAACTTTTAATTTTTCCCCTGGAGTACCAGCACCTTTTTTTTTTGTTTGGTTTTTTTTTTTTTTTTTTTTTTTTATGTTATAAAAAAAGAGCACTGGTTCTGTTAAAGATATGCTATGCTTCGTGAAAAGGAGCAAAGTGATTGAGCCAACCATTCATAATGAGCATCAGGATTTTGTGAAGGTCACCCAGCATACTTACACTTTGCATATGTTTGTCATCTGCACCCAAGAAAAATAAGATAATAAATTAATAGTATATGTGAACTATGCAGACTTCAGCCATGCTTCTACTTCCTTCCCTCAAAATAAAAATCAAAATATTGAGAATGTTATCGCTACCCTTAGGTACTAATAGACATCTAAAGATCATTCTTCCTCTGTCACTCCTATGAATGAAACATGAAATTCTGTAGGTACTAAAGTCCCCAAATTTTGGGAAGAAGGAGGAGGAGGAAACAAAAAACAAACAAAAGTGTTTTACACAGAGCTCGAAGAGATTCATTTCACATGTCTTGTGCCCTTCCGGGCTTGTGCAATCAAGGTTCTGTGGCTCTCTGTGAATGGACTACAATTCCTAGGACACGTTTCATCTTCACCAAACTTTATTTAAACCTTTATTTTATAACTAAAGCCTGCCCAAGTGATCGATACGTATTAACCCCCAATCCTTCTCAAATAGTTACTGCTGGGGTCACTGGCTTTATGGCTTTGGTAGATGCAAGAGAGAAGCTTTGAAGTGGGGTGGCAGAATGAGATCCTGAGTGGTGAAAATCTTTACATGATGTTTATTTTGTTTTAATTCAGAACATGGTCACCAAACGATGTTGAAATTCATTAAGATTTTTAGATAGCAAGTAGGACTGAAGCATTCCTCATAATGTATGCATCTTACAGACTTTCATAGATTCAAAGATTTTGCTAGAAGGGACCATTATGAACATCTAGTCATAACAAACACCATAAAACCTCACTCAGTAATTTCTTTGTCAAGTCCATAACTTCTGTTTGAGATATAGCATATCTTTTAGGACTTGTCTTCGTGGTGGGATAAAGCACTGTATGGGAAGGGGGCATGATTTCCAAAATGTGCTAACATGTTGAGCACTCATTGGTCCATGTAGTCTCTAATAGTGTGCACTAAAGTTTCCCTTGTGCACTTGAAGGCTCCGTCTAGACTACATACCTCTGGTGACAGAGGCATGTAGATGAGGCTACCAGGCATAGGAAAATGAAGCAGCGATTTAAATAATCACCACTTCATTTAAATTTACATGGCTGCCGCGCTAAGCTGATCAGCTGTTTGTCGGCTCAGCGCGGTAGTCTGGATGCGCGGGTGTCGACATCAAAGGCATTTGTTGACCACCCAGGTAAACCTCATCCCAGGAGGCATACCTGGGTGGTCGACAAACGCCTTTGATGTCGACACCTGCGCGTCCACACTATCGCGCTGAGCCGACAAACAGCTGATCGGCTCAGCGCGGCAGCCATGTAAATTTAAATGAAGCGGCGATTATTTAAATCGCCGCTTCATTTTCCTATGCCTGGTAATCTCATCTACATGCCTCTGTCACCAGAGGCATGTAGTCTAGACATAGCCTTCTACAGTTTGAAAGAGCACTAGGTCAAAGCACAACAGCAGAGTCTGTGTGGAGTAGTTTACTTGTAATATGGTGCACTTTAGAAACCACAACCCCCCCCCATAAAAATCACACTGTCACCCTAATTTAGACAAGTTCTTAGAAAGATATGTAGTGTTGCTGAGTGTGCTCATGTAGGGTACGTCTAGGCTACAAGGCTACTCCACATCCAAGGAATGCATCCATTATTTCAAAATAATTTTCGAAATAATGGACGCTCTATTTCAGCATCCCTGTAAATCTCGTTCCACAAGGAAAAAGAAATGTCTCAAAATTAGTGCTTTATTTCAAAATTTAATTCAAAATGTGCCAAATTTTAAAATAGCCTATCTCAAAATAAAATTGAAGTAAGATATGCAATTTGTGTGTGCAAATTGTGTATCTTATTTTGATTTTAGAGTGCAGTCTAGATGTACCCATAGAGTTAACGTATTTTGCCTGGCTAGTTTGTTTTGCTACTCTATTCAGAATGGCTCAATCTAGCTCAATATTAGTTTTCCTAAGAAACTGAGGAAATGTCTTTTGTTTTCACACAAATATAAAACATAGTCAAACTCAAAGCCTACTGAGGGCTGCACAAATGAAAATTGAGAGGTCTCAGGGCCACCAAAGAAAATATACTTCTATCGGAAAGTCATAATTATTTATTATTATAGATTATGTTTTAGGTATTTTTTATAATTTTTCACATCTTGTTTTAATATAATACAATAATTTGATGTGTAAAATTATTTGCCCATACAAAATAATTTTGTATTTAAATATAAATTTAAGGTACTTTTTAATTTTTATGATACATAACTTGTTTGGTTGAAATAAAAAATAAGTATAGACCATGGTTAATCAAATAGAACAGGCTTCTGTGAAAATTTCAGATGCTTTGTAAGCTTGAGATTTTGCATAAACATATAATATTCATGCAATTGCAAAAAAATGACATTTATTGATATAAAATTAATATGCATTTTGTGATTTTTATTTGGGAATAAATAAATAAAACAAAATGTTAACAAAATATCCCTCACCACTCCCCCAGAGCCAGGCACTCCCATACCCCCGTTCTAACCCAATCCCCCTCTGCTCCCCCAGAGCGCCCCCCCAACCCAATGCCTCCCCCCTCCTTCAGAGCCAGGCACTCCCAACCCTCCCTCGCCCCCCAACCTAATGACTGGGTCCCAGAGCCACCACCACATATTTCTTCCTCAGGGGCTGGGGCAGAGTGAGCACAGCGGCCAGCTGTGAGCCGGCACTTGATGCTTGTGCAGAGCGGCCAGCCAGCTGTGAGCACGTGCTGGAGTGCCCAACGCAGAGTGGACCAGCCGGCCATGAGCACATGCTGGAGCACTGAGTGCAGAGCAACCCGGCTGGCTGGGAGCAGTTGTTACAGTGCTGTGCGCAGAGCAGCCTCACCAGCCATGAGCACATGCTGGAGTGCCCAGCACAGAGCATCCCAGCCAGGTGTGAGCAGTTGCTGTGGCACCATGCACAGAGCAGCCCGGCTGGCCATGAGCACGTGCTGGGTGCTGCGCACAAAGCGGCCCAGCCAGCCGTGAGCAGTCACTGCGGTGCTGTGCGCAGAGCAGCTGGTCGACTGGCTATGATCTGCACTTGGCCACATACTCCAAGTGGCCAGCGTGCCGCACTTTATTTATTTATAAGAATGTAGTGGCGGGCTGCAAAAAATTTCTATTGGGCCGCATGAGGCCCACCAGAGGCCTGTTTGACATGTGTCTCTATGTTTGTTTGCTGTTTATTGTCTATTGCCTTTAAAATCGAGATGGGGAAAAGACATTAATATAAAAAAATTAAGAAATGTGCTTTATAATATGAAAATTGTGGATTTCACAAAATACTCACTTCTCTCAGTAATCACAAAAGAGTCAGATGCTTAATAATCAATGTGGTTGGTTTGGACACAAAGAACTATAACTGAGTTAATTAGTGAGTTATTGTTGAGAGAAGGGTTTCTTTCATTTTACAACATGTTTTGCTCTGCTGGTACCAAGCTACCACAATGATGATAGGTTCCCTAGAACTATTTTTGGTAAAATAATGGCATTATTGGATGAAGGATATAGATGATTGTAGATAAGTATGATAGCCATGAACAAATTTCTATAAAGTGTATGTAATAAAACTGCTTGTTCTCTCAATATGAGAAAAGCCAGCACAAAGGTATCCATTATTTACTTGACCCAAATATTGACCTATCTCCACATTGCCTTGAGGTCCATCAGCTTTTTGTGCCCACAGAACAATGTCCCAGTCTCACAGTAGGACTACGAGCATGATTTTTTTTTCTGTGGAACAGATTGCTGCTGTAGCCTGGGGAGAAGAAAGAAAAATTTAGTTCCTGATCCAATACCCATTAAAGACAGTGCAAGTCTTTCCATTTTCAGAGGGATTTGGATCAGGCCTTTAAACAGAAGGAAAAAAAGGGAGGATGTGGCGGGGAGGAGGGGAGAAGGGAGATTCCAAAACTGAAAAACCTGATAGCATTCTGTTTTGGCAGAGTCTTATTCCATTAACAATTGGTCTGGAGTGGTCGGATTCCCCAGTTTATGCCCCTACCACAGTAAGTGAGACACAGTATGATTTGAAGGAAAACGTTTTCTGTAAAATTTTCAGAAGGGGAATGACTGAAGCATGTTGGTGGGGAACCAGTTCAGGCTTGATAAACACAGAGCTTAGGTTTTGCTTAGTGGGAGGTTCTGTGTGTATGTCCTTTATCTGTTACACTGTGAATTCCTTTTGGACTAATTATATCTATTGGTATTTATGCAACTAATCCAATAGCTTCGAATGCTGAGAAAATTAATAAAGAGAATTCAAGCAAACACTTTGAGGTTGCATGTGTAAAGGGACTTTTTAAAATAAATTATTTTGTAGTATGATTATTATAGATGTCTTGCAGTTACACTGATCCTAAAATTAGATTTAAAAAAATTACCCAGTGCGAAATAGTGCCAATATCATCTCCAAGTTTCATCCTGTTACATTTAGTGACAGGAACACTACACAATATACACCAGGTTCAGCTGCATGTCTCTGCACATATTGCTTCAAATATGGCTAATGGTTTGCAACAATCACCTGTCCACAATCCTCACTTCTGTTCTCTTTTTACTATACTCAGGTCAAGCGAGATTAAATTTACAACAGAAACAAATTTGACAGGAAACTTAAAAAACAAAAATCGATAAAAAATAATCCCATGTTGCTGACTAATAAACATTAAAAATAGCTATTGTGAAGTAATTTTTCCTGGTCGTTTCATGGTGGCATGATATCCAAAGAGCAGCTTTTTTTTGTCTACACTAATCTTCATAAATAGTATTCTGCAGTCTAACAGGCAATGAGTATAGTGCATATAAAAATAAGTCCTGGAGGAGGAGGTGGCCATCAATTAATAAAATAGGGACATAAATAGCTATAAATATTTAAGCTTTATAGTTTAAATTTGTTTATGGAGGGAGCTATTAGCTTGTTTCTGAGATGGTAAATTCCTGCATAGTACAATGCAGTACTATAGGCATCACCACTGTGAGTGGAAACAAAGAGCCCCAGGCAGCCCCACCCTCAGCCATTCTCTCCAGCGACAACACCCCTTGTTCACAGAGCCCCTTTCAATTATATTCTTTGTTTGTAATGTTTACTTTTTTGCATTCAAATCTCTCCCCCTTTTTACTCCCAGTCTTTCAGACAACCAGCAAACTGGAGCCAGCACAGAGAGCGAGAGAATAAGATATCATATAACACATGCCTATCTTTAGGAAAAACAAAGCGAAACCAAACCAAAAACCATCCTCAGCCCTTAATAATGTGTTGAAATATATTCCAGTTTTTACAAGGAGTTTACAATTTTGCCCCTTTTTATTCCTCACATCTCAGTGTTTCCCATCTCCCAGCACTAAAACAGTCAGCCTGATCATACAGATACAATTTGCTCAATGAAAATCCCTCTTCTTAAATCTGTTTTCTTTCCATTGTGATAAAATGGTTGTTTAGAAATGAATGACACTCCCCACTGGCCAAAGATGCCAGAAGTAAACATCCACTGTTTTCTGTTGTCCAGGGATTCCTGGATATATCTGTTTTTAGCCATTGTATAGTTTTTGTTTTACTTGTTTTTATTATTAACCAAAAGTAGTTATTTCCCTTCATGTTTGAGATATCATACAATGTGCACATCACATTAAACTGCAAAATATGAGAGTCCTTCTTTAACCTGATAAAATATGATAAAGGTGTTGTGATACAAAAGACTTTTCACAGGTAGATTTTCAAGTACAGATTTACAACAATAGAAAAGAGAAAAAACAAAAAAATTGTATTCAAAAAAAGTTTTTCTTTTGTATCAGTAGGCAAAATTAATCAAGGCACAGGCCTAAATGCTTTGATATGGAAGTGAGAATTGTGACTCAATGTTCCGATGTTACCCTATAAATGTGTGAAAGCAGGTTTTTGTGGGGGCATGACCAATACTTATATGATGGGATAGGTATGATGCATGCCAACAAATTATATATGAAGGAATATATTTTAAAATAGAATATCTAAAATATAAAATAAAATAAATAAACACCACATTATCCTTAGAGAATTCTCCTTAAAATTGTCCCTTTCATTCCAATTATAAAAGATTTATAATTGTTGCAAAAGCAGTTTTTATATTTAGCTTAAAAACAAATCTTGATCAGACAATCCATTTTTCAAATATATCTCCTCAAGACAGTGGGCAAAATTTTGCACAGCAGTAGAACCGGATAAATCACAACCTCATCCGTATATATTTGAGATGTCAAAATTGTACTCAGTGACTTAATCAGCTCTATCTGCTTGTTTTAAATAACAAAATAGCACAAGTCAAGGATAACTAAATTTCATTTTTGAATTAAAAATGAAAAATCTTCTTAAGCAAAAAGAAAGATACTTTGAGTGTGTTTACATATATTATTGAATATAATTAATATGCTGTGAGCTTTGGCATATATTTACAACTCAAATCAATGTTTAATTAAGATATTACTATTTTATTGTTATATTTTATTATAAATAATCAAAAAAGGAGCTATACCCTTTTAAATTTATGTGTACTCTGTTATAAAAAAAAACCCTAGGTCAATAATATCTCCACAAAATTACATATACTCTCAATAAGGAACATCTGCATTCAAGCCATTATGGCCCTTAAAAGCGGTAATAAATTTAGTCACTGGTAAATGAAAAGGTTTCACAGATGACTTAATTTGCTGTGGGAACCTGAGTTTCCTCTGATGTGTAGCCTCCCTATTTTGCAGCCTGTGACCTTCTGCACTATCCACCTGCTGGAAGCCATGTTTGATTCTCTGACCAGGGAGATGCCTGCTTGACAGCAGAATGGTATCATAGGACAGAGTGATGGAATTTTTCTTTCTCTGTCATCATTAAGGGGGTTCCCCCTATGGTGAAGGGAATGAAAAGTACGATTTAATGTTCTCTGGAGAGTGGCAGGGAGAAAAAAAGGCTCAAAGCTTCACATGCTGCTTTCTGAGTGGGCCATTTCAGTCCTTGTGGCGAATGGGATGTCCCTGTGGAATTTACCATAGACTGGCCTGAAAAGAAAAGGATTAAGACCCTTTAAAGGATGGAAATGTAACAAAAGGAGCACTTTTATGATGTAGCAGCATAAAATAAGGGGCTCTATTGTGCAGCTGATTGCTAAAGATCTTTGAATTGAGCAGCCTACGTTGTAGGCCCTGTTCCCTGAGGGTTTAGAGGCTTGTGCAAAATGATATGTCTACACTAGAATAAGAATATGGCTCTAATTTAGGGGCAAATAAGAGATTATTCGTTTGTTTCTACATCGTTTTTTCCACACCTACCGAAAAGTGGCCTGTAGGGAGATTATACTCTAGTGAAAGTTGCTGCTAATTAAAACAAGTAATTAGTGTTCCTCCAGGCTTTGCGGTTTCACTCACTTTTGCCCGCCAGACAACATTAGTTTAAAAGCAATCCAATTGCTAGCAATAACACACTGTAAAAAAGTCATTTAACAAGTGTATAAGTGTAAGGTTACAGTTCAGGCTTTGATTTATCTCTTCTGGGCTATTTAGAAATGCTATAGCCAAGCTGAAGGGGGGAAAAGTTAAAATGTTTTTTTTTCTTTACAATGTTTTTAATTAAAAAGTCATGTCACTGCAGTTACAAAGATGACACAGAAGCTGTAGGAGAGAGCGTTCCAAAACAACATTAGGAAACCAGAATTGGATTTAATACAGTTTTCTGAGAAAACCCTCACTTAGCATTTTTGTAAACAGATCATTTCATTAAGTCCTTTTGTTTCCTCTCCTGCCGCTGCTGAAATGAGGACTTTTTATTGACTCTGACTTTCATTGAAATGAATAGGAGCAATAGAGTTTAACATATTATTACTTCATGTTGTCATAAGACAAAAATGATTATATGTATATGTTGTTCTACCAGACAGGCTTTACAATCTAAGGAGATTAATATCATGGTTCAGATGCGGCACTATTTTTAACAAGTGATGATGTAGATATTAACAAAATGTACCTATTGGTGATACATCAGTTATGCCTCTGCTACATTTAGTTTCTTTGCTCTATCTTTCCATAATTGCCTGCTGCTGACCATGTGTATCAAAATGTTTTCTAAATCAATGCAGCAGTGAGAGATGTATATACTGTAGTTTATGTACAAAAATAATGTTTCAGTTAAGACAAACCAAAAGGGTTAAGTTATTTTTCAGAAAGAGGCACATATTGGCATATGTAATATATAGCCAGAAAATAAAGGAGCAACAATTAGAGTGGTGCAGGTGATCTTTCCTATAAAAAGAAATCATTGTTTTTTCTAATGCTCTACCAATTGACACTGGTTTTATTTTCAGTTTAGTTTATCTGGTATTTCTGTTGATGAATGAAGCAGAGAAAAATATGATTTTTGATAAGGTAGAAAAGCATTTTACACTGATAAGCAGAACAAGATTGTATAGCAGTCACGTGGAAAGGGCTGTTACTCAGCAATAAAGTGTCATTTAAAATGGTATTATTTCCCCAGTCAGATACCAGTAGAAAAATTGTACAATTAGACCGTCTGTTTTTGCAGTCAGTTTTAAACACACACACACACACACACACACACACACAATGCAGTTTATGATCACAAGCAAAAAAAAAAGGAAATATCCATTTGTTTCTATAATCCTCCCCCCGTTTTTTTTTTATCCTGTCAAAAGTTGTATAATGCAGTCTGAAGAACATCATCAATCAGGTTTTATTTATGAGGAGTGAGGTAGCATTTCTAGTAGGGTGTTTGATCATAATAAATAACAAATATTTTAGGAGAATGCATGAGTTGAATGGCAGGAGTTTAGTTTTGCACACTAACCACAATATTATATGAAAGACATGAGATTGTTCCTGCTTGACGTCTCATTCCAAGAATAAATTTAGTGGATAAAATTACATTCTGCTTTGGCTTTTTCCCCATTTTTAGTGATAGGCACATGGATAAATCACCAGTCCCCTCAATTAGTATATATGACACTGATGATTTTTCTCTTTTAGTACACTGGAATGTTTTTGTTTCTTTTAGTAGTTTAACTGATGATTGTGTAGATTACTTGTTTCCTTCAGACCTCTCTCTTCTTGATAATCAGAGCTATCCATAAATAACATATTCATATTAAAAAGCTTTCCTTTAAAAAAATTAACATTAAATAGTTTGATACTGAATTTAGGAGACCTGTATAATTCTATCTTGCGTTTGTTCTCAGTGCTAATGTGCTATGGACACAGCTATAGCAGAGTAGACCATGGTGCAGCAGAGGGCAGAATCTGCTATGACATGTATGTCCATAGAAACTCTTTATAGATTAGCACAGAACCATAAGAGACAGTATAATAGCTGTAATTTTATGTAGTGAGCCATATTTGCACAACAGTTCCATTATAATATAAAAGGCAATCTGCAGAAGTAATTTAGGAATAGCAACTGTATTAATACTGAGAGAACAATACAAAGAGATAGAGAACAATTTCCCTATGCAATCCAATTTCAGTGCCCTGATGTCTTCTATAAGTGATTTTAATGCTTCTTTGATTGTATTTTAAACATAAGTTGACCTTAAAATTCAACCATAACTTAAAATCATGTTCCTTATGCAATTCTGTTTATTTCAAGTTACTGTTTTTCACTTATGTTGACTTGGAAATAGCTATGTACTCAAGTTTATTTCTATCAGGAGCACTTTTCTAAACCATTTCCGATATACTATTAATGTCAAAATGGAAAATCTCAACATATCTATCGATCGATCTGATTCTTCAGCACAAAAATTATGCTCCTATTCTTCTGCTCTAGGGCCAGATAGTGATCTGCTTTTGTACCTTTCCTCACACAACTCCCAATGCTGATGTCAGTCAGCCACTGTGACCCCCACAGCTTAGCACTCATTCCAAGGAAACAATGTTCATATGATGTGACATGTTAGAAATTAATGCCTGGCCACTTCTTCACACTCTGTTACACTTGTGTTCTTTTAATTTTCTTCATCAACAGGTGTATGAACTGGTTCTAGGAGTGTCTTTTCTCTCTCTAAAACTACTTTTAGATATTTTTGTAGTAGTTTAATGGACTTTCATAAAAATACTTTGACAGGGAACTGAACCTATTAGTCCTAAATGTCAATAACCATTTTTGAGTGCATTTAAGCAGATCTGGGTTTGAAAAAGCTGTTCCCATTAATTCACTCTTGATTCTCACCCTCTTACTGCAGTCATAAAAGGAACACATGTTTATTATTCCTAAAGATCATGACCTCACCGAAGTCAAAACTCCCTTCAGTGGGTCCAGGATTTTACCCCTTCTGTTTTTGGCGAACAGAAGAGTTAGCATTCAAAACCAGCAAATCAAATAGAAAAGTGAACTGAGAAACTTAGGTGTACTATCCATAAATCGTATGTACCAGATAATATTTTCCTAGATGTTGTGAGAAAAAAGTAATTATTAGTATATCCGAGTGAATTTACTTTTCAATTTGGTAGCCAAGAAAAAAAGTCCCCCTTTTATCACCTGCCCCTAAAATTCTATCCTTCAGAACTGAGACTAATTTTTTTTCAGGGGGGACGGGACCCTGGAGGGGACCCTGGAAAAATTAGTTTTGGATGAAAACAAAATGCTGGTATGTTGATTCTAAATGACATTTTGTTTAAAAAATATCAGTTTGAATTCATATGCTAAAATGATATATGATACAAATTTCTGTTTTCTGAGAGGTTTTCAGCAGAAAATACTGAGTTTTGGTGGCCTGGAAAATGTATTTTTTTAGTTAAATTACTATTTCACCATAATCCAAGCTTGAATTGTTAATGTGTTTCAGGTTGCATTTTTAAGCATAATCTGGTGCGTGCAGCACAGATCTGTGAGCAAGAGGTTCTATCCCTGGCTTTTTCTGCAATCTCAGGTTATGTTTCCATTGATCTGGAAGTTATAATATCCAGGTGGAGGAGATTGTAGCCATTCTAGCTGTGATCCAGTCAACAAGCTAAAAATAGAATGTAGCTGTGAGTAGCAGGAGGGGCTAGTTGTCCTGAGTATGAACCTAGTAACTTGGACTGCACACTTTAGGCAGCTAGTCTCTCCTGCCACCTGCATCACCATAGCTACACTGATTTGAGCAGACATACCTATGCTGGGTAATTCCCAATTTAAGCACAATATGAATTTACCATCAGTTAAAGCTAATTTTGGAAATTTCCCCAAATCACAAGGGAAAGAGTTGTGTGATATTCTGTTTGTAAGTCTTGCTGTATCAACTTACACCAACTGATGACCTGGCCTGATGTTTTTCAAATTATTTGTGAACAAAAATTATCCCACAAGTGTTATCTTTCTGTGGTGCTGGGGAATTTCCAAAACAAATTGTGTGTGAAGGTCATGGAAGTGATGGTTTTGTTACTGTGTGCTTGTGTATTTTTGTATTGCATTGTAGGATGTTTGATGCCAATGCCAGGTTCAACTTCCCTACATAGGCCATATCTGCACTAGAGTTTGTTCTACACAAATTGGCACCAAAGATTGTATTCTGCTCTGATGCATACACACCTAGCTGCTTGTGTTGGCACAGCAGAAACTCACCAGGAGTATTTATGCACAAAGAGCGGTGCACATAAAGTATCCCAATGTATGTTGTGCCACCGTCTGGTACAATTAGGATAACCAGATGGTGAACAGTCTTAGATAGGCACCTATTATCCCCCACCCCTACTCCCAATTTTTCACACTTGATGTCTGGTCACACTAGGCACAATGGGATACTTTCAGAACATTTTCACAATTCTTTGTGTAATAATAGCAAATCCCCCAGGGATCCTGGGAGCTAGGGGTTAAATTAACTCTATGCCACTTCCTATGACCCATAAAACTTTCATATCCCATAATTTGCATGACAATTTGAAAATTCCCATAATCCTGAGTGCTTTTTGATCCCAGCACAATTCTCATGTGCATTGCTAATACAGGATGCATGTTCTCTAGAACTTGCAGGGCTTGAGGGAGTACTGCTACAGTCGGGATTGTGATGACAATGATGTGAAGATGTTCGAGCACAATAAAAGGATGTTAATAGACACAGCCAAAAAGGTGCCTGGTTGTTGCTGGCATCCATGAAGTAGGTTCACACTGTGGAGTGCTATTTTTGAACCTGAGCAACCAGCACAGATTGTAAGGATTTCATCATGATACAGGTTTTGGATAAGTAGCTCAGAATATTTGGATACAAAAAGCCTCATTCTTGAGTCTGAGTGCGAAGCTTGCCCCCGTCTTCCACTGCACGGACACCAAAATGAAAATTTCACTGACAGTACAAAGTAAGTGACAATCACATTCCTGGAAACTTGCAACAGTGGATTGCTATTGGTCATCAGGCAATCATTTTGTAGTGGGAAAATCCATAGAGGGGACTATTATGTTCCAAGTATATAAGGACTTTGAACATCTCCTGTTACTCAGGACTTGACTGTTGTTGAAAACAGGGAAATAGTGGATGGTTTTGCAGTAGTGGAGTTCTAAAACAATAGATGACGTGCTATCCCTTTTGATGGCATGAGCCTAACTTTTCACAAAGTGTATCAGCAAAGGGGGCTTCTTTTCTATGGTCACACAAATGTTAGTGGATCCCCAAGGAGGGTTTACTGATATCAGTGTGGGCTGCCAGGGAAGATGCTTGATACTTGCATCTGTCAGAACATAGGCCTTTTCTAAAATCTGCAAGCAGGGACATTATTTCCCAGCTGGCAGATTACTGTTGGCAATGTCAAAATGCCAATAGTGATTCTGAGGGACCCAGGTGTGCGGGGGCTGGCAGGCAAGGCTAGGGAAGAAACACAGCCCTGGCATTGGTAGAGCTGGTCTTCCAGGCCCCTCATGTTGGAGAAATCCAGGCACCAAGGGCCCATACAACTTTCTGCCTATAGACACCAGGGTTATTAGAAAAGCTAACTATGGAGCTGTTTAGCTGAAGGAGGCTTTAAAGGAGCATTTTAACAGTCAACTTCTACATTACTTTCATGAAATAGTGTCTGTCTTGTGTACTTTAGATTATATATTATATGGGTCTTTGCCTCCCACTGTGTATTCTGCAATGCTTGGTATGAACTAATAAAGATCTTCTGACTTCTCAATGACTTTATTGTGTGCCAAACAGCAGTTAACAAAATTAAAGTGCAAATAAACACATAAAAAACTGTTGAAGGTGAACCACATTTTAAGATACAAGTTGAAAACAGAAAACATTTATGTCCATGTTTGTGGCGACAGATTGTGACTCCCTGGTCGGGCACACTTGGGATCTTACTGGTTCCAAACCAGGGAATTTGCCTGATCAGGAGAGGTAAATGTTGGCCTGACTGCTGCCACACATTGTGGGGCTCCACTCTAGCTGCAGCAAAGGGGCCAGGACTGAGTGGGGACTGAGGGATCACTTGGTGGAAGATGCAGGGTGGCTGTGGAGCCCCATGGCTGGGAACCAGGAGCGCAGATCTGCAGGAGCTATTTATGGCTCTCGGGAAGCTCTGAGAGGGTAGGGGAGGAGTTGCTAAGCCTGGACCCTGGCTTTTCCCCATGAGTGGTTCAGCCTGAGAGCACCCATGGGGATGCTGAATCACAGATGTTGCCTGACAACAGAAGGCCAGACTATAGAGTTTCAGCCTGTACTATTCTTCACTAGTAGCTCTGCTTCTCCTTGTCCTCATGTGTCGAGAGACAGGAGACAAGTGCCATGTTCCTGTTAAGAGAAAGATGTTCAGTAGGCATAGAGAGGGGACTAAAATACAAGTACTGCAGGCCCAAGTTCCCAGACTTAGCAGCTTTTCCAATTGTCAGTGCCCTCAACATCCCCAATGTATCACGGGTCAATACAACTAATAGAGCATGTGCACTCATACTTTGTCAATCTAAGTCAGTTGACCATGACTCTGCATCACTTGGGGAAGTAGTGTTACTGCATTGCCATAAAAGTCTGCTTTTGTTGGAGGGGATAAAATTTGTGTAGATACCATTTAATTGATTTGTTGGCAATCTCAGCAAAGAAGTAGATTTTTTTTTCATGTGCTCCTCTGTCAGAGAAGATCTCAGATTTCATTTTCTGCCTAGCACGTGTAGTGGTGGACAGCCTGATGTGGGCATCTTTGTGCCAGGATATAAAAAATAGCTGGAAGGTGAGAAGAAGGTAATTTGTGTCTTGTGGGTTTGGGGCACACACTGTGGATGCAATTTGGTCTCTGGCTATGGCTCCCATATATTTCAAAGGGATTATCACCAGTGTCAGTGAAGGCAGAATTAGGCTTCAGTGTTTAGGAGCTTAAGGGCCATTTAGAGCACATCGAGGACAATAAGGACACAAAGATAATTTCCTCAACTCTGTTAGGGTATGTCTACACTACAAAGTTAGTTCGAAGTTAATAGGCACTATACTAGCGCTCCACTAGTTCGAATTTAATTCGAACTAGGAAAACCTCATTTTACGAGGATTAAACCTAGTTCGAACTAGCTAGTTCGAAGTAAGGGGTGTGTAGCCCCTTAATTTGAACTAGTGGGAGGCTAGCCCTCCCCAGGTTTCCCTGGTGGCCACTCTGGCCAACACCAGGGAAACTCGTCTGCCCCGCTCCCGGCCCTGGACCCCTTAAAGGGGCACGGGCTGGCTACGGTGCCCGTGCCAGGTGCAAGCCTGCCAGCACCCAGCCAGCAGACCCTGCACCTGGAATGGATCGAGCCACCCACCCGATGCACCTCAGTCCTCCCGCTCTTCCCGGGACTAGGCTGGCGGCTCCCGGGAGCTTGCCCGGGACCGCAAGAGGCGGGCACCCGCCTGGGCTAGTGCGGACATCGTGGACCTCGTCCACGGCCTCCGCACTAGGCACAGGAAAGTGACCGTCTAGGGCAGGAGAGCTGCCAGCCTGGCCACCCAGGAGCAGGTGTGCATGAAAATCAAGGTGGTCCACTGAGACCCCCGACCCTGAGCTTACAATGGCCGTCCTGGGTCAGACCAAAGGTCCATCTAGCCCAGTAGCCTGTCTGCCGACAGCGGCCAACCCTTGGGACCCTGGAGGGGATGGACCGAAAACAGTGACCAAGCCATTTGTCTCATGCTATCCCTCTCCAGCCTTCCACAAACCTTGGGCAGGGACACCACTCCTACCCCCTGGCTAATACCACTCCATGGACCCAACCTCCATGACTTGATCTCACTTCCCTTTAAACTCTGTTCTAGTTCTAGCCTTCACAGCCTCCTGCAGCAAGGAGTTCCACAGGTTGACTCTTTGCTTTGTGAAGAAGAACTTTCTGTTACTAGTTTGAAGCCTGCTACCCATTCCTTTCCTTTGATGTCCTCTAGTCCTTCTTTATGGGAACTAATGAAGAACTTTTCTGTATGCACCGTCTCCACCCAACTTCTGCTTTTAGAGTCCTCTATCCTGTCCCCCTTCCGTCTCCTCTTTTCTAAGCTGAAAAGTCCCAGTCTCTTTAGTCTCTCTTCATATGGGACCTGTTCCCAACCCCTGATCATTTTAGTTGCCCTCCCCTCTCCCACCCTCTCTCTTCCCCTCTCCCACCTCCTTTTCCCAGTCTCCCCCAGTTTTGTTCAATAAAGAGAGAATTCTATTTTTGAACACAATTGTCCTTTATTTTGTACATCAAGAAGAGGGGCTAGGGAAGGGTAAGTGGAGGTGAGGGAGGAATGGGGTACACGCCCCCGATGGTGAGGACTGGGCTGGCTCTGCGGGCTTCTGGGGGTGGAAGCTCTCCTGCAGCCCCCCCCCCAATTGCCCCCTCTCCCCAGATGGCAGCCTGCGGCAAGTGCAGCCGGTCTGATGGTGGGGTGCTGTGATGTGCCCAGTGTGGGTACTCTGGGCAATCCAAGCCAGAACTGCTTTGCAAGCGGGACACCCCTGAGAACTGTCTGTCTGGGGTGGGGGTCGGGACCCTTTAAGCACAGCCCTCGGCTAGCCTGAGACAGCATCTCCACGCTCTAAGTCCTCCTCTGATGCCCTGCCGGCACTGCTTCCGGCCATCCTTAAGCCTGGTTCAGGGTCCACTTAATGTGGACATGCTAGTTCGAATTAACAAAACGCTTTTTCAAACTAGTTTTTTAGTCTGGATCCGTTAGTTCGAATTAGCTTAGTTCGAATTAACTAATTTGAACTAAGTTAGTTCGAATTAACGTTGTAGTGTAGACGTATCCTCAGTGGTCTTGCCAGTGTAGGGTAATTCTCTGTTGTACAGCTGTTACGCTCCTGCACCCCTCACTAAAATCCATAGCTGCAGTCTGGGGCATGACTTGAGCACAGGGAGTGTTGTACAAGTTTCCTACTTCCTGTTAATCTCCAGCTTGGCTCTTGGTATTTGGACAGCTGACTAGTCCTGGGTCTGACTTCCATTCAACTGAATTGTACTATGAGTTCCTCAGCTGCAGTTGAGAATTGGGACCATTGCTATTTACTATGCCAAATGTGATCCATGGCAATAAATTGAAACTTTATTTTCTGAAATTTACTGAAAGGACAATTAGACTTAATTTGAGATCACTTGTTTGAGTTAAAGTTGCTATCACATAATACATGATGTTCCATGGCTTTGTAGAACATATTATCTGTGGATTTTCACAACATTCACTTGTGCATCCTTATTGGCCACCTTGCCAAGAGAGTGAAGAACTGAATGCATATAGAAAATGACGTCTGTTCTTCCACTTGGCATTGATTCTTCCTGAACAAAGCTGAAGCATATCAAAAAGCAGGGAAGGAAAACCCTACATTTTCACTGCCTGTGCGTTACTTGTTCTATGGAGAAATAGAACTGAGGCCTTGAGTGTCTGGAGCTGTCAATCCAGCATTTTTTTACAGGCTCTAAATTCACTTTCAGAAATTAAAAGAAATGCAAAAACAACAACAAGACAATTACTTAAACATGGCTTGTAAATATCTACTTTAAGCTCATTACCTATGCCTTCTCACCCTTATATATGAACCCTATAACTTAACAAAAAGGGAAGCTCAATTAAGCATTTTATTACCATTCATGGAGCAAAATCATTTCTCAAAATTGTCTGCAAATTACAGTGTACTTCAGTTAGAACATGCCTATAAGGGATGTAATCCCTTCTAGCATTGTTGGAAGAATGCCCTGTGCATATGAGAGCAATACCAGAGTTATTTTTAGAGATTTGTAGGTTCCCAAATGAAATGTACCTACTATAAACTTGAGCAGTAGAAAAATGTGTAAGGAATTCTTAATCTGAGAAGTGGCAAGCCTAAACTGATCTTAGGGCCCATTATTGGTGGTAGATATAGAATGCTATCATGGTGGCATATTAAGAAAAGGAAATTGCAAACGTGATTTTAACTCATTCCTCCTTAATGGGCTAGACCATATCAAACAGGCATGACTCTAAATAAGGCCTGGTGCATAGCCATAATAAAAGTTAGATAGGGAGTGTCACACTCTCTTCCCACTGCTTCCTTCAGTCCACCAGCAGAAATGGAGTGTGGAGTATGGATCATGGCACAACATTCTCTCTGCATCTTCCTCACTCGTTTGGGATGATGCACACCCTTGGAGAACATAGAGCAGGAGCAGTTTGTCCTAGCTCATGCAAAGCGCACACAAAGGGGAGAGAGAGAGAAGTTCCTGAGGACTTTCCCTGTTAAAATCTTATTCTAAACCTTTGGAACCTCTGGGGCTATGTCTACACTACAATGATCTATTGGAAAAAAGGTACGCAAATTGCACTCCGCATTTTGAGTACCTTTTTCCGATAGTTTTTAGGAAGAGACTTTTCTAAAACTTGGCCCATCCATATTGGGCCAAATTTTGGAAAAGTCTCCTCTTTCAGAAGAGCCCTTCTCCTCATGGGAGGGAGAAGATAGGGCTTCTGAAAGATTGCATCTGCTCTTCTGCAAAAAAAAAAAGCGGAAGAGCAGACATGTTCCCTGGATGTGGCGGAATTTTTCTGGGATACCTCCAGTATCCCAGAGAAATCCCATAGTGTAGACATAGCCTGAGTTTCCTTCTCTAAATAGCTATGTCCCTATTGGCCCCTAGAAAAGCACAAAAGGTCTGTTTTTATAATTAGTTTTCCAGTCAGCACCTAGTGTCAGAATCTGGAGACAGATCTGCTGAGAAGCTGGAAGCTGATCGCTGAGGTGTCATAGCTTCTAGAAGCTACTAACACAGATGGATGTATGTTTGCCCTCTAAACTATTTGAAAATCTTTCTGTGTTAAATGAAAGGTAAACATGTTAAGGAAATCCAAATGGGGGCTTCATAATTCTTCAGTACACAACAGGCAATATTTGGCATGAGGATGTGATTGATTTGAACCGGTAAACGCTTTTTTGATTGATTCTCTGAAGAATCATGTAGGTAAGAGCCACAAGAAGGAAAACAGTGAATTTCCAGAGAGAGAACTGTTACAATAAAGTGGTGTTTGTAGCTGAGGATTTTCATGTTAATATAAATTGGATAGCTTTGGTGCTTATGTGTAGTGGCTTTATCAGCATATACTTGCTGACAAAATTAGAGAGGAAGAAAAACATAATAGTATTACTGCAACTCATTATATCTGGAAATGAAACCACAAACCCTGAAAAAACTCTAACTGGTTTTAAAAAAATGCAGCATCTCATCTGTTTACTAGCACAGGTTACTATGAGACAGTCACTCTTGAGCTCCACTTCATGCACAGGTTCTCCATTGAATATCGAGGCTCATTCAAGGTCTCTTTCCAGATAGTCAAGAGAATGGCGCTATTTCCATGACATTTCAGGAGAGCTGTCAATGTAATTGTTAGCCAGTAGTGGGAGGTTTGAGAGTAAAGGAGAAACACATATCCCAGGATCTAGACCTAAACCATGGAATTCATTCCTGCAAGGCATAAGAATGTCCACAAAATGACCACTTCAGGATTAAACACAAAAGCCCTCTCTAAGACTGAGATGAGCTTCCTCACAATATTTTTTTCTCGTAGGGCACATCTACATAGCAGGGCTAAAGCCAAAGTAAGCTACGTAACTAGAACTATGTGAATTGCGTAGCTTAAATCAAAATAGCTTATTTTGACTTTTGGCACAGCAGTAAGTCCGATGAAGAGCACTCTTCCTCCAACTTCCTTGCTCCTCGTAAAATGAGGGTTCCAGGTTTTGGGGTGTAAAGTGCTCCAGCTCGACATTATTTTGACATTATTTTGAAATGACTGCTTGTAGTGTAGACACGGACTATATTATTTTAGAATGTCAGAAATAACATCACTGTGTAGACATACCAATAGATACACAACCCACAGGCACACACAACAAAGCTAGGGTGACTAATTGTCCCAATTTTACAGGGAGAATCCTGACATTCAGGGCATTTTTATATATTTAGGCTCCTATTATCTTCCACACCCAGATTTTCACACTTTCTGGGTCAACCTAAAACAGGCACACACAAAAATGTCTACTAACGAATCAAACATTTTTTCCTGTGATGTGTGAGAGGGAAGAAAAAAGATATTACTCTTAGACAACCTTAATATCTATTTTAAATACAAAGAAGAAATTCAGGCACAGTAATGGAAGTCATATGTCAAATATATTTTACTTTAGTAGGAAGAAAAGTTCACAGTACACTAGCAGATGTCATCACCCCCACAAACAAGCCAGAAATGACTGTAGGTTTTAATTTAAGTTATAGTAAGTTATTATGTAACTAGAGCCTACCATAATGAAATATGGAATCTATACATAAGAAATTAATGTGAAAGGGAAATGCTTTCTGAATACCTAGTGAATGTAAAGAAAATGGAATTTTGATTATAGATAAAGAAATACATAGTTAAAGCAATGTATGCTAGATCATGTGAAGCTAGTAGATCCTAGACCATCAGTGTAAGCTGCATGTACTACATTATTATATCATTACAAGCACTGTGACCACAGATATCTGGATGATGTAGTCATTACAGGTGTAAATTAGAGAGATAATTTGAGAGACCTGAAGCCTGTTGAAATATTTAACAAGATGTGACTTGTGAGTGAAAAAGGAGAAATGTGCCTTTGTCCAGTCACAAGTAATTTATTTGCAATAGTGCATTCTCTGACAGAAAGCCGTTCCACTGAAATTTTTCCTACCAGCTCTTGTCAAATGCGTATTTCAGGATTCAGTTTCCAACAGTCACTTTTTAAGCAGAGAGACTCTTCAAAAATTATGTTTTAAATTGTGTGATTTTAATGAGGCACAGGTAATTTTAATTATGTTAAAGGAATTGAAATGACAATAAATACAATATATGTATATATTTAAATGAGACTTAGGGAGATGAGTCAGTTTATAAAAGCTGCTCAAATTAGTATAGACTATTGGAAAAGCATGACATAATTTTGTGTTGCATATATGCAGCTGTACTTTGCCTCTTTTGCAATTATTTTTTAGAACTATTAGCTTAACTCTTCCCCAAAAAGTACTTTTAAAAATGAAATCAACAGACTTGCAGGGGGACAGCTTGATGTATCTTTATCTGAAGCACTAGCTTTGGTTTTACATGTTTTCATTGTTCAATAAATTATGGGTTGTGTTTAACTCAGGGTTCAAGATTACATTTGACAAAAGAGACTTAACTTTTAACCTTTCAAAAACCCAGATTTTAAAACTATCACTAATAACTGGCATTCCTTTGGCTTTTGTTTCATCTAAGTAAATGTTAAGCTTCACTGAGCATCTATAGCTATATCTATATTATCTATATCAAATCTGCACACTTAGTGAAGCTTAGAATATATGTTTATGCTATCAGTCTGAAATGATGTCCCTTAAAAACTTACTAAGGAAAGAGTTTAGAGAAGACCCTACTTCACTGTGATTTCTAACTAGCCCCTAAATGAAAAACTTCTATGTCCTGGTATCCAATGTGAACACATTCGCTCATATCCAATGTCATCCTCTAACTTCTAAACTCACATGTCCAGCCCAAGTTAGAATAGATTTCTAGAATTCTATTCACCTTTTTGTCTTCATACCCTTAAACTCAAGATCTAAAAGAGGATAGCAATCCAGATCTATCTCTATGAAAAGCTGAAAAGTGGCATCTCTCTTTCTTACTCAGAGGAATAATGTGATGAGCAGTGAACACTAGAGGGGGAGCTTAACCGTTCAGGAGAGTTAAATCTCCAGACCCTCTGGGAGAGGATCAGAATGATACTAAAGCTACTGACTTAAACAACCAAAGTTAAGGCTTGGGCAGCCACGGTTCAGAAGTCAAGAGGTCAAGAATAGTAGAGAACCAATTTATTGTCATTTTCCAAAAAGGCAGCAAATCATAAGTAGAATTGGAAAGTTTTAAGCTTTGCTTCTATGATGATGTGGTATATTTCAAAAGCCTCTCTCGAGGCATTTTAACATGAAGAGCAGGATTACAGGGATTTTTTTTCCCAAGGACTGTCTGTCATTTAAATGTCTGAGGAATGATGGAATGAATTATCATAAAATTTTGACAAATTTGATGGCTCAACCAAAGGGGGAAAACAGACATGCCACTTATTGGGCTCTAATAAAACATGACATTTAAAATGAGTTTACATGGCAGTTAGACCTTTGCTTTTTTCCCTCTGAGTAAGAAACATTTGTATGTGGAGAGCAGTTATTTATATCTGACGCATGTCTGTGATAGGAAAACACACTTCTTTTCATCCTCTACTCACTGTGTTTTAATGACTTTGTGCTTGTTTCACCTAATGCCCATTCACAGACTCTAAATTCAATAACCTCACCGGCTTATGCTAGAATTTGTACAAATCCTTTAGTGCAAAAATGTTAATATGTATTTATTGCCTGTTCTTGTCTAGATTTTAAAATAACTGCCACACAAAGATCACATTATTTTTCTTTTTCACAGAAAAAGGATTCACTTTTTTACACTTGTTGGTGACTGAAATATTCAAAACTTTACAAGATAACCATACATCTTTTTGTTCCAAATGAAATAAATTGAGCTAAATTTTAGCCAGCTGATTGTGTGAGTAATGATGCAAAAGCATATGCATGCATTCCCCAGGTGCAAATCCCTTCAAACCACCCTTTAATTTCTCCTTGCCACACACTGACAGGGGGTAGAATATGCACCCCAAATTCCATACCAAGGACTGTGGTTTGCTTGTGCACATTCTAACACTTGAGTGTACGGAGATGCTAGAATCATTTAAATGCATGTGAATGGGTTTGCAATTTAAATGTGTTGGACATGTGTGCCAGTGCAATTTTGTGTATGCAATACTACAGGCCCATGGATGAAAATGTCTGGAGTAGCTGGAACCATCCCTCCCAACCCACATGGAAAGATGCACAGTAGCTTTGCTCAAGCTATCACGCTACAGTTTGCGGTGTAGATGATGCAGCATGGAAAGTCACACAGCCCCTCTCTGCTCCACTCTCCTGGTGGTTTCGGGTGGCTAGCTCTTACCACACTGTCAATACTGCTATTTTTAGCAGCGCTAACTTGAACTAGTGTGTATCTGTCTACCTGGGCTAAGAGCATGTCCTCAATGGCAATGTAAAAATATCCTTTATGGCATAAGTGATTGGTGCCTGTGAAAAAATCTCTCTTTTAGAATTGGTCAGATCCCAAAGGTGCCAGATTAGAAAGGTTCAGCCTCCACTTTGTATGCAGCACTAATTCTGTATATATCTAATAGAGAATTGTATGTTGATATTATATTATAGCTTCAAAATAAAAGATTAGTAGGAATTAGGCAAGCATGGATCTGCTATCTAATGTGAGTGCAGATTTCTTCCTTGAAGAGTCTCTACAGAGGATTTTCCATCTTTCCTCTGTTCTTTATGTGAGACCTAGATACATTTATTATTACAATCTCCCTCCCATGAAGGACCTGCCTCATAGTGATCAGTAGTCGACCACAGCTTTCTTGTAAATGTAGCATGGCTCTCTCCAGATTTACAATAATGCATACATAAGTCTTAAATATTATCTAAATTGATAGTCATTATTTCTTCCAGTTGGCTGTTAACAACTCTTTATTAACTTTGTCATACATATAAATCTGTTGCTTTAATATATTTAAAGTTGTGTAGCCTGTTATAAATAATGTCAGAGATATAAACCATCGTATATCAGGACTTCTGCCAAGCACTAACTCCAGAGTGTAGGAAGGAATACACTCAATTAGTATGTTCTTCCAGAATTGTCTATTTTGAGATTTCTTCCACCTTCCTTTGAAACCTATGTAATTGACTATTGGAGACTGAATACCTCTAGGCTGATTCAATCTGGGAATACCTATATTTCTGGTGTTTCAGGAAAGGAGCATATCAGATGGATAACTATAAAAGGCATAAGAAAATGTTTATATGTGGTGCAAAGATATTTTCTTTATTGTGCTCTTTTAGTGCAGATTGAACCTCCTAAATCTGGCATTCTCTGGAACATCAATATCCATGGTCTGGCAAGACCAGAGAGCCTCGGTGACCAGGGGGATTGGCCAGATGGGTTTCCTGTGTCCAGGAGCCCTCCAGGCTGGGGCAGCAGCAGCAGCTGGTGAGCCCTGTCCCCAGGAAGCCCCGGTCTGGCAAGGCAGCAGTGGAGCCACCAGCAGCTAGCAAACCCAGTCCTTGCGGAGGCTGAGTTGGGTGGGGCACAAGTGGGGTCAGTGGTAGCTGACAAGATCTGTCCCTGGGGAGCCCTGTTCAGGTGGGGAAAAAATGGGGCTGAAACCTAAGCCCAAGCCCTGTGGCAGCAGGTCAGGAGCTCAGTGGCTGGGGGGCGGGGGGGAGGGAGGAGGGGCAAGGGGCGAGGCAGCAGATTGGGAGGCTGGAAGCAGGGGATCATCCCTGACTCAGCAAATTCCCTCATTAGGGACCAGCCAGGGAGGTCCAACCTGTATATCCAGATATTACTATGATTAAATTGTCAATCTGAATGGGTCCATTCATTTCATAAAACACTAAAGCAAAGACAGGAATTTGGAAGGAAGAGCTGGCCCAAAAGAGGCACACAGACCGACCACAGTGAGGATATAGAACTATTAGCCATCTCATATATCTTTGTTAAATCTTCAATGGTTCCCAGTCAGTAGGAGGATGACCCATTTTCAGTTGCTACCACAAAGTAGTGAAAATGTAAATAAAAGTATTTAATCACTAACACTAAATTTTAAAAATAAATAATACTAGCTGAAATCTGAAACCTAGGGAGAAAAGTCATGTGGGAGAAGGGGAAATACTCCCTAGAAGGGAGAAACCAACGTAAGAACAGCCATACTGGGTCAGACCAAAAGTCCATCTACCCCAGTAGCCTGTCCTCCGACAGTGGCTAATTCCAGATACCCCAGAGGGAGTGAACAGAATAGGTGTGTTCAATTGTTCCCTCTCCTGTCATCCATTTCCAGCCTCTGACAAACAGAAGCTAGGGACACTGTTCCTGCCCATCCTGTCTAATAAGTATTATTTAATTATGTTATATTAGGCTATGCTTTTTTTGTTATCGACATTGATTTCAGTGGAGTGGCACCAATATGCTGAGAATTTAATCCATTATTTTTAAATAATGCTAGTTTCTTTCTTAACGGGATCATTGTACTTCTGTGTCACTATCCTTTTTCTCCTCTCCCAGTTCTTAATCTCCCTGCTGCTAATAGAAGGAAAATACTATATACAGTAGGAATAGGGAGCTCTTATTTTTATTTTTCTCTTGCTCATTTATGTTGCAAGTGCATTATTTTATAGTCCTTTGCAATGAAATGGGAAAATTGTGCCTCTCCTGCACTATTAATACAATATTTGGATTTTTTTAAATTTAACCTTGAAATTCTTATACTGTGGTACTGTGTAAGCAAATGTACTGGAAGTGCATCAGAAAAATTAAATGCTGCTTGACACTGGAAAAAATGATGCAAAGGAAGATCAATCAGTTATTAGAAAGTAAAACAATTCACAAACTCAGTTTGATCCCAAGAGTTGTAAATCTGGATTTTTGTTGTTAGAAAACTGAATCTAGTTAGTCCTAATTAGCAATCTGGGCAATATGAATGCTTTTTCGGTATATGTAGACCTGTACAGCTCAGCCACGTAAGTAGTTAGTTAATTTCTAGAAATAATTCATGACCAATAATAAAATGCTATGAGAATGAACCTGCACAAAAGATAATGAGCTAAATTGTCTATACAGAGATTAGAATAGTTTTAAAAGTTCCCATACAAGAAAACTCCTATCAATTTTAAAAGCTTGGGGAAGAACAAAACATTGTAGAGAAGGGCTGCAGAATGGTTATGGGAACTCATAACTGGAAGGATACTTATATTCACAAATGTAAATACAGATGCTTTGTAGGGAAAAGAACTCTGACATATTTATTTAAAAAGTCTTGATTGGCCTTTTATGGCTCATAATGGGTTTTGATTTGAAGCTCTTTATAGGTTATTAGTGGCTAAGATCTACTCAGAGAAAGATTTTTGTGTGACTTGATAGCAGAAAGTAACAGAGCAGCTATCGGGGAAGTGAAAATAAGTACTGATCCTAACAGCTCTTCAAACAGGAACAAGGGAAGCAATCAAAAAGTGGAATGATGCTTATTGTGATTGTGAATGAATCTTGGTAGAAAAATAATGGAACTCTCTAATCTCCCACTGATATTTTGTATTAGGAAATCAGATTAGTGACTCTATAGTTACAGTTGAAGTTAGTTTCCCATTAAATGCCTGATTTTTAACTGCACATATCATAATTTTCTTAAAAGGAAAACAATTCTTCTAAAACTTTCCATGTTGCATCTCATTCAGAGGTAGGGTTTTGGGGATGAGGGAAATCTGGTGAAAATCTGGACAAAAGGAGTTTTCAATGTACAGCATTATGAAGATTTTCTTTCACTCTTTAAAATGTATATAATTTTAATGACTTGGCCATAATGCCAATGTTGTTGGTCTTGCTGAGGAGAAGAGCCTTCTGGTACATACTGAAGTAGTTAGTAGGCATGTGAGGTAGCAACCAGTTTTAAAATGGAGCTCTGGGGAGGCAGGAAAAGTGACCATATAAAATGGGGACTAGACACGGAGGGTGCATCTATAGAACACAATAACTCAAAATAAGATACACAATTTGAACTACACAAGTTGCATATCTTATTTTGATGCTATTATGAAATAGCTTATTTTGTCATTTGGTGCTGTCTTCACAGTGCCAAATGTCAAAATAAAGCATTATTCTGAAATGTCCCTTACTCCTCATAGAATGAGGTTTACAGGGACATCAGAATAGTGAGCCCAAAATAATGGGCTTGCTGTGAAGACATGGGATAGCTATTTTGGGATACTCCAGTATCCCGAAATAGCATTGCAGTGTAGACATACCCTGACAGAGTCTGGAGGGAATAAATGAAGGGGACATGGGAGAAGGATAAAGGATATAAGAAAATGTACTGGGGGATGGATGCAGTGGACTGGAAAAGAACAGAAAATAGTTTGTGGAATTGGAAGTGTAGTGGGAAAAGTAGAATTACTTTTCCATGTTAGATTTGCAATGCTATGGTTTAGATGTTCTTAATTATTAATAAAAACCTCCATGTTGTCTTTTTGTATTCTTTTCATTGTCCAATACATAGGCAAGAACTCTTCCTTCTGCCTTCCCACCATCCTATGCACATATACATACATTAATTACTAGGAGTTTATAAATCACTTTTCTTCTCCTGAAGATCCCTTTCTAGTACATTATAAAGCTACTATACATAGGCTGAACCTCTCTGGTCCAGCAACATCCATGATTTGGCATGGTTTTAGTTAGCCAGACGTACACTTATCATGGGTATGGCCAAGTTTCCTGCAGTTCCATAAAGTTTGTTTACAGCCACCAGTGTTGGCTGTCAGTATTCTGTGCTATTATTTAGCTCTATTTTAGTCCTACCTGTCTTCTAAGAGCCCAGTACACAGTAGAAGTGTTGCTTATGCTGCTAGTATATTGACCACCTGTGGTCTGACAAATTCTCTGGTTTGGCACCAATCAGGTCCCAATAGTGTCGGACTAGAGAAGTTCAACTTATACTATGTTACTCACTACAAAAAATTATGGGAGAAATCCTGGCTTCATGTAGGTCAAAGGCAAAACTGTGGACTTCCATGAAGCCAGGATTTCACCAATAATATTTTATTAGCATTCATAGCTGCTACAAAATATGATGCATTTTGTTAAAAATACCATCCTAAAAAATCACATATACTTATCCAAACCTACCACACCATATCAGAACACCAACAGGTGACTTGGGTCTATGTATATTGGGGACACCTCAAATGTAATTGTGTTGAAATAGATTGGTCTCATTCATAAAAAATATTCTTCTGTTCCAACAGTAAATTATACTAAACTGGTGAGAAATTTGTCCCTGTGAGTAACCGCTCACCAGTATGAGTAAGGGGTTTACACCCTTGTCCCACTGTGGAAAGACTTATGTCTTAGGACTATAGATTTTTTTTCAAAATCTTTACTACACAGTCAATTAACCATATATAAATCAATGCTTTACATTGATATGCCTTTCATCCAGAAAAATCCCAACCTGCCTAAAAGACTGTAGCTCATACCTGACCTTTTCATGCCAGTCCAGTGACTCAGAGGATATAAAACTGCCCCAACTAGACACTAGGGGTAACTCCAGACCTAAGAGAATTCCCAGGTGGTGAAGAATCAGCATAGCCAGTGTTATGCCTCTTCCATTCTCCCCATCTGGCCTAGGGAGCTTTCCAGGTCTATGGCTGGGAGGAAGATGCATGAATGCCAACAATCCCTAGATAGCATGTTGTCCCTTGAGGCCTTGCTGATTACAATGGCCCTTCATATGCTCCAATTTGTACTGGAAGTTGAATTAGCTCCCATTAGGGTGCCGCGGACTGAAAGCACACAGAGGTGACAGCCTCTTTTGCCCTACCTCCACCTAAAACACTCCCTGGTGGTCATACTGAGTAGTGTGGCCAGAGCTAGTGATTGGGGTCTTTGTTTATTTACATCACTTCACCCACAACTGGTTTGAAATCAGCGCTGGATGAAATGTAGCTGACATTCTACACTAGCAACTCTACACATTAGGTTTTTTAGGAAGTTAAGTGAATTTCTTTAATTTGGCAAAGTATAACTATTTAATATGGACTTTAATCAGGCCACCTAGACTTACACCCTTAATGCAATCACACCTTTAATGACCACAAGTGGTCAGGACCTACATTACATTTTCTCTCATCCAGAAAAAGGGAAATAAATGTTTTGCTTGTTGCATTTCCTATTGTGAAATGTAAAATGTCATTTTTCCTTCATTATCCATTTAGATGTGCTAATGTAGATTGTGAATACGTCATCTCTAACTTATAAACCACCTCTCTCAATATAAAATGCTTGTTAGTGGAAACCCAAATTAGTGAACCTGCTTCATTAAATCACAAGGGAGTTTGATGAGGGGGAAAAAAGCAAAGAAAGAGACCCAGGAGTCATTGGTATAATAGGTGGTTTATAATGTGTTAAATATGTTTATTTGCACTTCCAAAGTTCACATTTCCTCATACATTTTCATACTGATAGAGATAAAATGCTAAAGTCTTAAATCCTTCTATGCCATGCTGAGTTGCTAAGGGCTGTTGAGTTTTTGTTATTTCTCCTCTCGAGTTAGCTCTGATTATGCCTGCTGAGTGAAAAATTTGTATTTGCCGACAGAAATAGGAAACACACCACGTGCACTTACACTCAGCAAATGCTCCAATACATCACAAAGGTTTGCGCAACCCACCTTCAGAAGCCAAATCGAGCATGTTATTTTCTGTTTAGATCTGATTTTGAAGTCTATCACTCAGAAGTGTTTCCCAGCCTCTGATCAAAGCAAGGCCTACAAAGCTGTAAATGTTCATGCCCAGTCTCATTAGAGGACTGGATGAAGTGACCCAGGCCATCTAGTATAAAGCTACAAGTGAGCTTCAAGCACAAGAGTGCATCAATCAAATCCAAGCAAGGTTTTTAATGTGATTTTTTGCTTGTGTTTTTCTTACTTTCCTTCAAGTTCCTATAGTTCAGACTGAACAGGAAAGTAGAATTCAACAGAAACAAATAAAACACGTCTCAGAAAGGACAAGGTTCTACTTCCCTTTTAAAAAGTAAACGGGGATACTGTGAAAAATCATCTCATTTGGTGGTTTTGTATTAATTATTTGTTCTGAAGTGAACGATACACCAAAAAAATCATGAAGCTGCATCCTGTAGTTTTAAGTAAAAGTGGCTGAAAGAGATGATTTTTCAAAACAAAGAAATTGTGCAACTTCTCACTTGTTCCCCTTGAGTTTTCACTACTGCTCATTTGGGGATGGGGATGGTGTGTGTGTGTGTGTGAGAGAGAGAGAGAGGAATGAAAATAGGCCTTTCCGGAGGTAGCAAGGCTTATTACAGAAATTCTGAGGCAAAGCATAATGCAGTATGTGGGTGATTCTTTCCCTAAGCAGCATTTAAGGCACTGAAGAACTTTTAGTAATGAGCCTCAAAATGAAAACATGGAAGAGGTTGAATATTGTTACATTGTGCCTTCTAATACCATTAAAGAAGAAAATGACAATGCAGTGATTATTAAATTATAGGTACTTAAGCTTTGAACAAAGTCAAGAATCCAAACATACGTAGAATACAGTGATGACTCTCCATGTGGAAATTAAATTAAATTAAAATGAACTATGGGAATGTGAAAAACAAAAGAACTAACACAGGAAAAATCTCTGGAATGTAAAGTAAGCAAACTTTCTAAAATCTTACACATTTTTTTAAAAAGTATACATTTCACCTCCTTAAAATACTTTTAGCTTATCCTACGAAAAACTAATTGCCACATGTTCTTCCCTGATCACAGAATATGAATGAACCAAACACACTTCTTTGCTCACCTATATATATATTATATTTATATATGTATACATGTTGAAGTTGAAGCAATGTTTAATGTGAAGCTGCAATTCCATTATTACTCTACCATGTGTGGTTTTTTGTTTGTTTGTTTTGTTTTGTTTTTTGAGGTCTTCATATGTTTAGAAGAATTATTCATATTTTATAAATGATTACTAAAGCATGAATGCCACATAATAGTGTCCCATATTTACTTCCCTGATGGTGTTTGATATGAATCTATGTACACTGCTACCTTTTTTTTAATTAGCACATTATATTTTTATACCCGGTAAAACATTACAGCATATTTTTTTCTCCAAACTGATATTGAGCTTTTCTCCTTTTGTAGTTTTCTGAAACATGTTAAGTTAATTTTTAAACTATTGAAAATACAAAAATCTGAGATTTCATGAAAGAAAGATTTTTCTTCCCCCTCGCTTTATTTTTGTCTGGGAAATAGATATTTATTAAATCTAAAATGTTTCAGAAGGGTAGCCGAATTAGTCTGTAAATTTAAAAACAATGAGTAATCCTGTGGCACCTTGTTTATCGCTAAGTTGCCACAGGACAATACGTTGCTATTAAATCTAGTGAGGCTGATTCACCAGGGAAATTATCACATATTTTTTAAAATGTACCTTTTTTTAAGATGTGAAATCATATTGGGCTAAATTCTTTGCTGATGTAATTAGGTGCAATTCCATTTTATTCAATTGCTCCAGCAGAGAATTTAATATGAACAAATTAAGTCCATTATGAAATGTTGTTTGCTTTCTCCAGTGGTTAGTTTTTATTTAATGCTAAACAATGTTTTAATGTCTCACAATAAGTGACTCCAGACTAAAAGTAAAAAATCTCAAAGTACTTTATATATGGTGTCCTACTCTACTGTGGTTTTCATTTCTGAATTTCTGGAAATGTAATGTTTCGTGCAGGTGAAATATTTTATATTTTATATTTTAATGTATAGCTGGCGGTGCACTTGTGCTATTTTTGTAGAGTCCCGAAAATGTTTGGACTAGATGTAGAGCCACAGCAGTCAGAGTACAGAACGTGGTTTTAGAGGAATGCTGATGAACTTCAAAGCTATAGGGATCTGGTTTGGTTTTGAAAAGAATCAAAAAATGTGGATGCTAACTTGATCTTCCCAAACAAAAAACAGGACTGTGTAGCACTTTAAAGACTAACAAGATGGTTTATTATTAAACTATTAAACCATCTTGTTAGTCTTTAAAGTGCTACACAGTCCTGTTTTTTGTTTCAGCTGCACCAGACTAACACAGCTACATTTCTACCATTGATCTTCCCAATGAGCTTGTGAGATCCAGTTTTTAGTTCTCTAGAATTTCTTTATATCAGCCACTCCAGCAACATTGTAAGAAGTTTTTTAAGTGCTCCTACTGATTCAGAAAGCATTGAGTCATAAGGACATAAGGTTTAAACGAAAAAGGGTAAGAAAAAAAGGCTTTCTAAACAGTTTTTAAAAAGTTTTCTGCTCTACATTGGTTTATCGTGTCTTGTGGCAAAGTTTTAGGAATCCTGATATGGAGTTTAAAGAGTCCTCACTTATTCTGAAGACTCATTGGCTGTCATATTCATGACTGGATGGACTATCCATTCAGTTCCCACTGACAGATTTTAAAAACATGGGTTCTTTAGTTGTATGTGAGCCATATTTGTATGTGTAAATAAAAGTCTGTTTTTTAAAAATGCTGAACACTAAGGTCCTTTGTTTTAGCACCATGTCTTCTAGCCTTGAAATTCCTATAACAGCACCTGTAATATTGTCGGAGAAGTGCAACCTTAAAGAGCACTTTTGTGATCCAAGATATAGGGCTTTTTCCCCTCAATAGAAAAAATTGAAGGGCACTGAAGGAATGGAAGATGGCATAAAGAGTATTTTTTTAAATATAGGAAAAATATAAAGGATGGTTGTAAAAAGTTCTTGTATGCAATATAACAAGTAGTAAAAGACTTTTTGTCAGTGAACTCAGAAGTTAAAAAGTGATTTTATTCCTTTTTGGGTAGGCTCTGATAACTTTACTTACACCTGTAAAAGTGTGCAGTAGTGTGACTTTTGCAGCAGCTCCCGTGGAGTAAGGCATTTTGTTCGATACAAATAGGGTATTATAATCAGGACGTGTGAGATTTCTTGCTTTTTTAAATATCTCCAATGTAATTTAAGAGAGATAAGTACCAAAAGGTTTTGATTTTGAGTTCTAGTCAGAGCTTACTGTACACAGAGGCAGCTAATATAACGAAAAGGGAGAAATTGGAAAGAAAATGTAGGGCAGTTATGAATATGGCTCTTCATCATCATTTGCAAGTGCTGAAGCATAATCCTAACTTCAGTTAATATCTGCTGCTGCTATTGATATGCCAGTGTCTAGTTTAATGGGAGAACGATGAAGTAGCTGTCTTTTTAAAAACAGCAGCATAGCAATATACCTGCATGTCAACCTGAAGAGAGAGACATATGATCAGCACATATGAACCTATTTTCTCTGCTTTTGCCAATGAAATATCACTTTTCTATGGGGATGGAAAAGGCTCCTTGCCCCTCTCCCCCAAATTCAACACTATAAGTTAGATCTTCATAATAGGTTTGGATAATACAGTTGATTATGAAGCTATTAACACTAATATTGCCCCGAACATTGCCCTTTACAGATATCAGACTATGCATTCATTGATTAGTTTTGACCTCAGTCACTTGCCAGAAATGATTTCCTTAAAAAACAATGCAGAACCCAGAATATTTCTTATGTAAGCCAATGGTATAGAATTGTCATTAAATGAGCCTGTACTTTTGAAGACTGGGAACATTCAATGTATGGTCAACCATATTATTCTGTGATTGTATGTTTTGTGTTCCATTACAAAAGGTAAAATATGATGGATACATGTCCCATAAGTGAGTAATATATACAATTAGTAATGAAGAGGTTAATTTTTTTCCACTCAGAAACTTTCTTCTACAGTGTCTGAAAGGCACTACATAAATGCTTTTTGTATAGTTTCATAAAGTGCAATATACATGCAGTATTTATTCATAAGCACACAATCTTTTGCAAATAGAAGAGTAAGTGCAGCATGTCTGAAATCCATAATGCACATCTGTTTTTCAGGCAACATCTAGTCACAATATAGTATTCTGAGCATTGCTAGTAGCAAGCAGTAGTAAAGCTGAACACCATTAAGGTCTATTGAGATTGCTCTTCTCTACTATTGAATAAACTGGGAAAAGTTCAAGCTGTTATAGAGCCAACTGGAAATACCAACCTTGCTTTGGCTTGATGTCACCCGTGCTTATTAAATTCCAGCTAAAACAATGTATTCAAGCTTTCTTCATTGTAGAAAGGCTAAAGAAGATAAGGGTTAAGACAGGGAAATGATAAGAATAAGGACAGGAGATGCTTGGTGAAATGGATATCTTCACAGCATTGTGTATGTTCCCCCACCTCTTGTTCTTCCCTTCCTCGCATCCCCAGAATAAAGTCTAGCTTCTGACTGTGTACAAGCTATGCATATTTGTGTTGTACTAGTACAGGTGCATAATATGCAATCAGCCAGTGACTCTGCTTTGATAGTTTAACAGGTAGGTTTAGAGGACAAGACCACAATACACTTAAATAACAAGATGTCTGTGGTGGATTCTGTTTATTTTTGAACACTTAAAATCTCATTTCATTTTCATACCGGACATATTCACCTTCTGACACACATTGGTATTAATGCCTTAGTCTGTCAAACTGGTAAAACAGAAGAAAGAGTATAGTACTAGGGTTTTTTTCCTCATTATATTGTGTGTTTTTTTAAGATAGGAAGATGTTTATGCTCCAGCACTCTGCACCAGTATATTGTATTTAACATTTTGATGAGTTAAATCAGGCAAGAGGTGGCCAAGAATATCCTGCAAATCTAATCTTCATCATGTATTCTTTTAATGAAGGGTGAGAGGAATTATTTACTTAATATCAATTTCAACATTGCATTCTCCATCTTCATTTAAGACAAGGATGGAGTAAACTAATATTTTTAAATAACAAATATACTATTGTTGGTTGGTTAATTCTTACTGCCCTGTTTTTTCATCTAAAATAGTCACATTTTAATTAAATTCATTTGGGCTTGCATGTTGTAAAACTGTAAGACTTGTAAGGCTTCTATTCATTCTTTCTTCCCTCAAATTATATCCTATCACTTTGGCTACATTTAAGACTGCATTGCTTTTCCGGGATACTGTAAGTATCCCAGAAAAGCAATGGCGCGTCCAAGGAATGCGTCCACTTTTCAGAATTTTTTTAAAAAGCAGACACACTCTTTTACCATCCCTGTAAACCTCAATCTATGAGGCATAAGTGATGTGTGAAAAACGAGCACTTTTTTTCCAAAATTTGGTGCTATGTACACGTGCCAAATTTCGAAAAAGCCTCTTTCGATAATAAATCAGAAAAAGATACATCATTTGCATACCAGAAGTTGCATTTCTTTTTCCGATTTAATATTGCAGGGTAGACCTAGCCAGAGTCTACCCCTAGGGCACCTCCATTAAGTGACAGTAGGCAACTCTTTAATACCTCACATGCCTGTCAAGCTGCAGGTGTCATCATAGTGGACTGTGGGGTATGGTCTGCCTTCAAGAGGTGATCACAGTCTGAAATGGGAAAAACAAACCTAATAATCCTGCAGCTCACAAAATAGTCTGAGCCCATCCTATTGTTCCTTGTAAGGCAAGAGGTAAACAGTCTGAGTGACAGGCATAGGAGTCCTACTACCCTGTGGCTGTGTCTACACTAGGCCACTTATTCCAGAAAATCAGCTGCTTTTCCGGAAAAAGCTGCGAGCTGTCTACACTGGCCCTTGAATTTCCGGAAAAGCAACGATGCTCTACTGTACAAAATCAGCCACTATTCCAGAAAAGCGACGCTGCTCCTGCTCAGGCATAAGTCCTTATTCCGGAACACTGTTCCGGAAAAGGGCCAGTGTAGACAGCCCAGTAGTCTTTTCCGGAAAAAAGACCCGATCGCGAAAATGACGATCGGGGCTCTTTTCCGGAAAAGCGTGTCTACATTGGCCACAGATTCTTTTCTGGAAAAGGGGCTTTTCCGGAAAATCAGCCTGCCAATGTAGACGCTCTTTTTCCGGAAATACTTATAATGAAAACTATTCCGTTTTAAGCATTTCCGGAAATTCATGCCAGTGTAGACACAGCCTGTGTGTTTGAGAGGCCCAAGCTAAAAAATGCTGGGCTCTAATGAAAAGGAAAGTAAATTAAAGATGGCCCCTCTACCTCTCCAGCCAGCACAGGTTTTTCAGCTGCTTTTTTAGTAAGTAGCCCATTCTTTGTAGGGCTAGGAAACTGAGCACTAGCTCTACTTCCCTTGGTACTGGGCTTGTAGTCTCACTTGTAAGGAGACACCCCTTTTTGGGTGCAACAGGCCTCACACATTGTCAATAACTTTTTTTCACAGAATAGGTCAGTTAGAAAGGAGCTAATAATAACTAAAAGAATTGGTAGGGCAGTTGTGTTTATTTGTTTAATCTAATGTCTCCACGGTCATCTTTATATCTGAAAGGAATTATGCTTGAAACAAGAAGAGTTTATATTTATGGACACAGTACAGGTATTTAACATGTTCAAACACTCATTGATTAAGAGGAGCTACAATATTTCTGATGGAAAACACATCCAACAGAGAATCTGGACAATTTCCTGAGTAACTGATACAATTCTAGAAAGAAAATTTGTGAGAGATAAGCAAACAAATGTCTGAAAAAGCAGCAGTAGAAAGAAGTGAGTGCTGTTGAAAGGGCTTGCAAAAAGGTTGACAAAATATTGTGCAAAGAATATTAAGGGTGTGTCCAACAACACTAATACTCAGGCAATCTGTAGTACTAAATAATGAAAGTGAAACATTGTCCTGTGACATTTTTGTGACTGTATCCAGGCCCATAAGGGATTTTGCCACTGTCTGTCCTGTAACCTTGGATGTCTTTAGGCTGTGTAACTTTGGCTCAGAGCTCTGACAAAAGCAGTTTGCTCATGGCACAACGGTGTTTCACTGGGCTTTCACCAACAGAGTTATTCTCAACAATGCTTCCAATCCTGAACCTCTCCAAAAATCTGTCTCCCATTTAGTATTCAGTTGCTCTTACTCACAGTCCTGAGATGGTTTATGGTAAGACTGAGAATAAGTTTATCAGAGAACATAGTTTTAAGTGACTTTGAGCAAGCATGAAAGAGATGTGAAAGAGATTTGAAAGAAACACATACTTTCTGTGTTTGAAATTTAATTGTAGGAAGATGTAGCATTGCATAACACAATTCTCCAACTAGTTTAGCAGGAGGACCTATATTTCATCAATACAAAGCACTGCCTTCTTATTCTCTGAGGTGATATTATATGTGGGGTTCTTGCTCTTTCTCTTTATATTCCAGAATGCCTTTGGTTGAGATGTATATATTTGACAAGTTAGCCCAGACCAAGTTCTTCTCCCTTGCATCTTATTTTACAGGGTTCAGGCACCAAACCCCTTCTTTCTCCCTCTGCTTGATTAGCTTAACCACTTTGTAGTCCTGTGGCATCTTAAAAACTAACTAATTTGGGCTTAAGGCTTTCAATGAGCTGATGAAGTGGGTTCCAGGCCACAAAGTCTTATGCCCAAATAAATTTGTTAGTCTTTAAGGTGCCACAGAACACCTTGTTGTTTTGGCTGAAACAGATTAACATGACTACCCCTCTGAAACTTGGTGATTTTTTTACCTTAGATGCAAATGTACTTCTGTCATTCTTTCCTTGAAATGCTTGACCCTGGCAGATTACCAAATCCAAATTCCTTTGTCTCAGACAAACCTGTTTATTTGCTCTAACCAGATTGTTTGATCTAATTATTCCCAGAATATGCATATCTCTTCAAATGCTAACTGCACATTCATTACATAGTAATATTAATCACTAATGTGTGACTGGCTTTCATAAAATACCTTACTTAATACACATTAATAATATAATAGTATATTCTAGTGTTTCTCAGAGTGGTCCATGAAACCATTTTGAAAAACCTGCTAACTGGTTGCTCCAGTATGTTTGTTTACTGGCTTCAAGCCACGGAGCCTCACAGCTCAATTTTGGTTCTGGTCCACCGTTTCATAGATAATAGAACATATATTCATAGAACACTAGAACTGGAAGGGACCTCAAGAGGTCATTAAGTCCAGTCCCCTGCCCTCACGGCAGGACCAAGCACTGTCTAGACCATCCCTGATATATGTCTAGACCATCCCTGATATATGTCTTAAATATCTCCACAGATGGAGATTCAACAACCTCCCTGGGCAATTTATTCCAGTGCTTAACCACCCTGACAGGAAGTTTTTCCTAATGTCCAACCGAAACCTCCCATTGCTTTTTGTCCTATTCTCAGAGGCCAAGGAGAACAATTTTTCTCTCTCCTCCTTCTGACACGCTGTTAGATACTTGAAAGCTGCTATCATGTCCCCTCTCAGTCTTCTCATTTCCAAACCAAACAAGCTCAGTTCTTTCAGTCTTCCCTCAACTCATGTTCTCTAGACCTTTAAACATTCTTGTTGCTCTTTTCTGGACATTATCCAATTTCTCCACATCTTTCTTGAAATGTGATGTCCAGAACTGGACACAATACTCCAACTGAGGCCTAATCAGTGCAGAGTATAGAAGAAGAATGACTTTTTGTGTGTTGCTCTCAATATTCCTGTTAATGCATCGCAGAATCATGTTTGCTTTTTTTGCAGCAGTCACACTGTTGATTCATATTTAGCTTGTGGTCCACTATGACCCCTACATCCTTCCTAGACAGTCACTTCCCATTCTGTATGTGTGAAACTGATTGTTCTTTCCTAAATGGAGTACTTTGCATTTGTTCTTATTAAACTTCATCCTATTTACCTCAGACCATTTCTCCAGTTTGTCCAAATAATTTTGAATTTTGACCCTATCCTCCAAAGCAGTTGCAACCCCGCCCAGCTTGGTATCACCTGGAAACTTAATAAGCGTACTCTGTATGTCAATATCTAAATTGTTGATGAAGCAGCCCAGACCATGCTGCTTCCTGCAGCTTCTCTTGGCTGCAAATTGTGAACGGAAGCCAATGGTAGCTACAAGGTTCCATGGCCATGGATCTGGTAAATAAACACACTTGAGTTGCCAGTTAGCAGGTTTCTCTAAGTGGTTTCATGGACCACTTTGAGAAAACTGGTATATACAATCAGTTGCTTATTTTTTGGGGATCAAACACCTTATTCTCACTCATGGGTATCTGGATCCTGATTATCACAGTACCCAGGCCATATTAAGTTGGTAGTACATAGAGGAAGGATTGAATCACAACTGCTTGCGTGGTTTCTTCTAATTCCATGGTAGAAATAACTTAATGCAGCCTTTTACAGCATGCTATTTACTCCTTCCCTTATGCTAGCTCAACTTTCCTAGCTGGCAGTTTGAAAGGTGGAGATTTGGGACATGGCAACATATTTGGTTCCATCTATTCATCTCTAGTCTCAGCCAGTACCTGCCCACTTGCTCATAGGGGCCCCAATTCAGGACAGCCCTTGAACACACGCAAAAATTTTCAGTGGTCAAGTTAAGCCTATTTTTAAAGGCTGTTCTGAATATGAATGAAAGTAAACATGTGTTTTTGTATTTTTCTTAACTGGGAGTGCCAAATTAGTGGCCTCAAGGAGTGGTAAATCAAGCAGCTCATACACTGCAGTGGTGGATGGTTTGTCACCCTATTAAAGCTAGTGACACACTTGATATTTATTTACATTTGGTTCTGACTGTGTTAAATTAATAAAATTTTTGCCATTTTCTTAATGTGGAAAAATACTTGGAGTAGTAATGTTAAGTAGATGCGAAGGAAGAACATAACTCACTTGTCTAATCTAAGCTAAAATCCAGTTACCTATAGCATTGGAACTTCAGAAGTATTTATTTTTATTTTCTAGATATTTATTAAATAAAGAGAGCCATAGATTGTGACAAATCTTCTGTTGCCCTTCAAAGATATATCATGTACCGCTTGAGGCCAAGAAATGAGTAGTTTCCATAATTAGTAAAGGAAATTGAATAATTGGGCTGTGGTTTATGAGGGTTCTTTCTCTATGAAGAGAAACCATGTAAGTCTTGTCAAGTGGGTTTACTTGATTTATTTATGTTTTTAGCACACAAGTATCTTGTGTTCATTTTAACATAAATTCTATACTTGGTTATTTATTTTCTCCTTTTTTTCTTTTTTTCTCACAAGCAAAATCCCAGGATCCTGTGATCATGAACATTTTCTGCTCAAGTTTTCTGAGATAGTGTACATAATTTCTAGGTCAGTTTGTGAAATGAATATAGTTTTCCAAAAGCAGTAAACTATCTTAAAATGATAAACACTTAAGTATTAGTGTTTTTAAAATTGCAGGACTTCTGCTTTCAAGACTTCTGTCTAGAATAATACAAGAACCCACAATTTGCATGCATCACTCATAATATAAATCTGTAGTTTGCACGTACATAATCTTTGAGTACATAAAGTGCTACATGTAATATTTCTGAAATTACAATCTAGCTTTTAAAAAAAATGCTTTCTGGTAACTATTCTGTTAGAAAATGAATCAGGATTTCGCCATCCACTCAGTAGCTTAACGGAAGTGTTGTTCAAGAGAGTTTAAAAAAAATGAAGGCAAAGAAAGAAGCAGGAATGGAAAGAAAAAATTATGCCGCCTAGCTACAAGCTGCAAAGGGAAATTAATATTCAAAAGGTTAAGGTGTCTGTGAAATGTATGTAATGAGTAACACTCATAGTTTGTTACTATAGGTTCATTGCCTCTAATGTTGAGGACGGCACATGGATAATTTACGATTCCCATTGTCCTCTCTGCAGGGATTAATTCTGAATTATTTATGTACCTATATACGCACAGAACTGAAACATTTTAGTTAAAGTCAGCCACTCACTCATAGTCTTGAAATTATGCAGCCCTTGTTGCTAAAAATGATGTTAGCCTCTTGTGATTTAAGTCATAACATTTTATTTTCAGTCCCACTGAGAGAGAAAGCATACAGAAGGGGGGAAAAGGATATATTTTCCTGAAGGAACCTCTGAATGCATTTTTTAAAGATGTAAATAGATAATGGTAATTTTGTTGAGTCAAATTATCATCGTAGCAGGCATGTAAATAAACCTTTGTTTTATTCATGATTTGTGATAATGTTTATACTGCTCAGTGAGATTATTTTTTAAGATGGCTATCTTTAAGTACAAAAGCTTTGCATTTCAATAAAGGGAAATCTGTCTACTTATTAATTAATCAAAGAATGGGATTTCATTTTGGGAAAAGGGTCTCCAATGTTTAGAATTCCCACCAAATGAATGCCTTTGGTATAAATGAAATCCATGTTGTAGTCTCCATTTGAACTCCAGTGATTCTTTGCTGCTCTAAATGGCTATTTTGGCTACATCAAAATTCTTTAATCATGGGAAAAAATGCAGACATTAAAGATTTCTTAATAAAATATTAGATTAGGGAGTGCCTTGAGATTTGGGCTGAGGATAGTGTTTGATAAAGATCTAACCCAGTCAGCATGAGCAGGGCACATGTGTTATCTGAATCTAGATATTAATTTAGCATATTACACATGTTTTAAACCATTTTCACTTTATCTTGCAGCAGGGCTTTTTTTTTAATGTGAACTGCAAGCATGCTTAGTCCCAATCCAATTTTTTTGAGGCAAAAAATATTGAAATGTTTACAATCTAAGAAACAGGGAAATTAACAAAAGAAAAAAAAAAGGAAATGAAGCTTACATTAGATCAATCCTGAGGTGTCAGGTTAACAGCCTGTCCTGCTTTCAAGAACTGTACCCTCATAATTATGATACATCAAAAGTAGAAAACATAGATTGTTGTTGGGGTATTTAGTACAAAACAGATAAAGATATAGAATTATCTCAGGTGGAAAATACTATTTTATTTTTATATATATATATAATAATATTCCTGTCTACCTTAGATAATTCTATGTACGATTAATCGCCCTTCCTCCCTCCAACCCCTTCTGTACAATTCAATAATTGCTAATAAATTAGAAGGAGGGGCATATTGATGTACTGCTTGACTGTAACACAAAGAAGTGTAGTTAGCAAAAAGCTGCAGTGGGTAATGAACAGTATTTTAACTCGGCAGTTTAACCTCAGTGTCTGTCAGCTGTGACCTTTTACCAACCCCAATGAGAGCCTGATTTCTCACTTTTGCTACTCACTGCTGGATGAGTGAATGTAGAATTTGACAGCGAGAGGTTTTACATGAAAAGGGAAGGTACTTAAAAAGCATGTTTTGTGATGATAGGCTACATTTATTCACTGTTCATTATGCTTGGTGCAGCAGCAGCGTTGGTGGATTGATTGGGTGTGAGCAGCTTGTCTTCTGTGGAAGTGAAGAGGCGTTATTGACCTGCATGGGAGCCAGAGTGACCTCTACATGACCCCTCCTTTCACCTGAAATTGACCTTGAAAACAACCTAGGGTTCACCCCATTTTGAATAAATAAAAAGGTGTCTTAACAGCATGTGGATTATTAGAATTGACACACTGCACATTTCTCCTTTTTTCAACTTTTATGGAGGTGCGTGTATAAGAGGTGGGGAGAGTGTTGCCTTTTAAATTTCCAGATCCTGCAGCTGCATGGCTTGGTATTTGTACAGATTTATGGAGGGAGGCAATGAGACTTTCTACTGCTTGATGCTAAATTTTATCATTCATCATTATTGATTAGAGCCTACGCTCTATGACAGAGCTCAAACCTTACTATGACAATTGCTATTTCAGTTGTTATGGGCCATAATGGGCCATAGGGATGATTTAAAAGAGCACAATAGCTATCTGTAATTACACATGAATAATCCATGAATTCTCTCCCACAATACTTATAATCAGACCCTAGGCCAAGACATTTGTACTTGTTTCCCTTTCAGCGACTAGACCAGAAAGTATCCTTACATGTAAACTCAGTACAACAGGCAAACAATTGTCTCCTTTTCAGTGCTCTCTTGAGTTTTCCTTCTGCATTCAAAATACATCACTTAAAGTGAGGGTAATGGAGTATTGCATTAGCTCTGGTGGTTCAATCACATAATGAACTTGACTTCTTATAATAAAGGGAAAGTTGTGTCTGCCTTCACAGTTGCTGTTTAGTGACACTATTTTATTGTTTGCTTAGTTTTATATTCATCCTTTTTAAACCCCAGAGATAGCCTCTATGTTGTTAATTCTCTTCTGGGCAGAAAGGCAAAGTGGAAGGGATGTGGAAATCAAATAGCTGCTTAAAAATCAGTGTCATGATTTTTCCATAGCTTGGTCAGCCGTGGGTGCTATCAGAGCCATTGCCTGACTTTTTAGCTGTCTTCCACCAGCTTTTATGAGACAATATGCTCAGTCATCAATATCCCCAGTGCATAAGACACCTCATTCCCTTCATGGGGTGTGAATCTTCCAGCTGGCAGCACAACAACCTTGGCAGCATTACATAGTTAAGGAGACTGTGGGTGAGGTTGGCCGGATGTTCCTATACAGAGTGTATCCCTTTGTCATTTCTGCTTCATTTGGTACTAATCTTAGCTGCCAAGGCTGGCAGTGGGAAAACTCCTTGCTTGTGTGATTGCTCTACAATGCCCAAAACATAAGCAAGACATGTTATCTTTTACAATCTACCATCTTATATATCATTGCATTGATGAACAACTGCACTTGGCTTCTGCAGCTTTCAGGGTCTGGTCAAGATAGGATCTTCCTGGTCCAGCATTCTCAGGACCTGAGAGGTCTCAAACCATGGAGTTTGCTGGACATGGGGAGGTCAAAGCTCCCCTCCTGGGTATTGACCCTGCTCCCCACAGGCCCGCTGCCCCCAGCCTTTCCAGGGCTGCATTCCTGCCCATGGATGGGGCTATACTCCCCACCACACTGGGGGAACCAGGCTCTGCTGACTCCAGCTCGGGTGGGCCTGTGTTTCTCTCATTGCCAGTTTAGCCAGGGCTGAGTTTTCAGATGCCGGCTACCTCAGCCTGTGGCCTGGGCAGGGCTGTGCTCCCTGCTACCAACCCCAGCTGGGGCTGTGCTCTTCCCTGTATGAGTCTGCTGCCACCAAGACTGTGTGCCTCACCACCAGCCCACCCCCTGGTGAGAGAGCTGGGGCTCTCTCATCCAGCAATATCCATGGTCCTACCAGATCACAGATGTTGCCAGACCAGAGAATCTCAGATGTTAGAGGTTTAACATGTAGTTACAGTTATTCTAATTCAGAAATGTAGTTATTTTATTTTATTTTATTTTTCCTTTTATTTCTTGGGCATATGGGAGGGGGAAATGTTTCTTCCAGTTTAAGTTTCTAGTTAAGTTTAACTTCTAGTATTTAATCATGGTTTGAACTTTCTGTTAAATTGACCTTACTTCAAGTTTAAAATATAACACATCTTAAAAAGGAGCGATTGTCAAAGGAAATGAAGGATGCCACAATTTCATCCTAACTGAATCATTCAAATGATCTTTTCCCAATATTATTTCCACCTAACAACTGACACTTATTTGCACATCAAGTAAACACAAAGCATAAACATGTTTTCTTTAACAGTTGAGTCTTTACGGGCAAGGGCAGGGGGGGAGAATGACTTGTAATTGGTATGACATTAGAAACCCATGTAGTAGCTCAGTCAGCTTCTATCTCATCTTTGTTCCTACCTCTTTATAAAGGATAAGGCAGTTTTGCCCAGAGGAAGAAATAAAAGGGAATCCTCGTTAAAAGGTACATTAACGAAAAAGAGATCAGCTTTACTGGGGACATGTGCAGAAAAGGATGTTTGAGTAGTAAATGATAATTTACTTTTGAGGTATATTAAAAAGGTTTAATCTTACTGATCATGAGTTAAATTGGATGTTTTAATCAGTTAGTGAGTGCCAAAAATAATTATGCCAGAGTGCTTAGTCTGCAGAATGTGTACACAAAGCATATAAATCCTTTCCTTCCCCAGGGATTTCTCAGAATAACACAAAACTAAAAGACAAAAGCAATATCAAACTCATATAAATTAACATTGCAAATGATCTGAAAAATACAATAAATAACATGATCCTATGACTTTGAATATGCCATACAGGGAAGAGTGTCCAACACAAATATATTCATTAATCTCCTATATCCTCACTAAACTTTTTTGGGAAACTTTCCTTGCATTTACTTTCCACAGTTCAACTGAAGGTCATCCCATGCATGGAGCAAATGGGGCTGGTGACTAAGTATGGAAATTTGTCATCTTTTCCAAAATAAATGTACAAAACTACATTCATTTCAAATGATTTTTCCTCTGAGGAAGATTAGGAAAATAAGTGTGTGTCGGTATTTAGTATCCACTCTAAATATAAAAACAATCTAGGGCTGGATCCTATGACTCAATTTTGTATCCCCACATAGATGCTTATGAAAATGTCATGCATAAGGAATTTTTTTCATTCTGTAATAAAATTTAGATAGCTTCTGTATATCTATATTTTTGGTAATTACTGTAGGTGGGATGCAAATTTGAATGACATAGGAATTAGGTAGGAGAAATGATCTTTAATCCTTGCAGCTTTTGCAAAATAGTTTTGGAGCTGAATTATTTGTATAATCCTTTTACTTGGAAAATGGATATGGAATATACCCCTCTTACAATTCACACACAGTGTTTTGGAAAGCTTTTCTGGAAGCAACCAGCCTATCATCGCTGGAATGTAAGAAAATGATTTTCTTAGAACTCAGAATTTTTCACTCTTCATTTAATTTCTATAGTTCTCCATTTGATAGTTTAAGCCTCCTCGCTCCTTCTCCCAGGTGAAGGAACCTTTCTCTGACAATGATTGCGTTGAATTAGACTATAATAGCTGTGTTAAAATATATTCCTTGCAGTTTCATTCATTACATACCTACCTCATCCTGCTGCTCACTAACGGGGGGCTACTGACAATGATGGGGGGCTGCCCCCCATTCCAAAATAGTAAATTGTTGAGTATCATATGATCCCAGGCCAATTCTAGCTGGGATGATTGTGTCACACTTCAAGATCTTACATTTATTATTAAAAGCCACACTGGGGTCTTGATTTTCCCCTTCACACTGGTGTTAATCAAGAGTAAATCAACTGTTGGCTATGGAATTACATTTATGTGGGTGAGAGATGTGCTTAATTATATGCAATCAGGTAGCCCACTGAGCTTATGGGAATACTCACTTCTGGACCTTTTGGGGGATAGGTTCCTACAGTTAGTATAAAAGCCATTAGTCAAGTTTACAGCAAGTTATGTGGAATTAAGTTTGTTCGTGCTAGTTTTATGCCTTGTTTTCTAGCAAGAGGAAAAAAGACATCCAGATTAATTTTATTTTTTTAATTCCAGTTCGCAAAATAATTCCAAAATGTAATTTTTTTTCCTAATGCCTGAGGCAGAATTATCATAGTGTCTTTGACTGCCTATTGTGTCTTGGCCACTTTCTCTTAATCTCCAGCTTCATAGTGAACAAAATATATTCATGCACAAAAATGACCCATTACAAATTACTTTCAGAGCCTACCTTAAGGTGATGTTGTGCAACAAATTCAGTCACTAATTTAAAAGTGGGCTAATGTACTGAAATAGTATGGTGAGTGAATGTTGCAATTCATGTATACTGTGATACCTTAGCATAATTTAGTTAGAGACGTGTGTTAGTATTAAGTATGACTATGGATAAAAGTAAAAAATTCATTTGAAAAAAAATCTATTTATGAAATTTTGTTTAAGCACAGAAATTTTAACAAAGAAGAATCCTAGAAAATATTTCAATTGCCCAGTCTAGAAGAAGCACACAGGGAGAGTTTTTCTGTTAGTTTAGTTATTATGAACCATTTGATGTACTAACCAGTGGAGCAGTGGTATTTTATTCTAATTTGGTATTTCACATTTATTTCTAAAGTAAGACCAGAGTGACCTGGTGAGGTCTTTATCATACGGTACCTAGATGCCCATATGTAAAATAAATGGTCTAGGGCCAGACTGAAATGAATGTCTTCTCTGAGAAAACTGTAATATCATTGCCTATTCAAAGATGCTTATCCTGAAAGTGAGTTCTTCAAAGTAGATGTCACCCCAGCATCATATTTATTTTTCTTACATTCAGGTAGAACCTGCTGCTTTTTATCCAGCATGTAGTGGAATTGAAATAATTCTTGGAGTGGCAATGTTGAGCTGCACCCCCACTTAATCCTGTCTGTGTCTGTTATTGGCCCCTACAACTAAGGTCGGTACCCAGGAATTAGTGGCCAGCAGTGAAGCCCCTGAGCAGAACTCCTGGAATTCCATGTGCAGGCCCGGCAGACAGAGGCCCCATATGTGGGGTAGGCAGGATCCTGGGGCCAGCAGCAAAGCCCCTGTTCTGTGGACCTGGGCAGTCAGAATACTGGATGCAAATTTTGAGGATGCTGCAGCACCCCCTGAACCTCTACTTCCTGCACCTATGCCGGCATCTGATGTTTGCTCTTCACTGAGAAAGCTGGCAAATGGTGCTGCTTGTGTCATTCAAGTGCTGCTTGTGTCACATGGTATTCAGCCCATCTAGCAGAATGACTACAGACACACTTCCCTGGTCTATAGGCAAAAGGAAGTCATCCACCAGAGCAGCAAGAGCTATCTCTGTTAACCATGTCATGGCTTGAAGACTTACTAATAGGAGTACAGGAAATGAGAAACTCCTGACAGAGCTTTACATATTGATATTTTTTTCTATATTTTCACTCAATTTAAAAAAAGGGAGGTTGGACAGAAGTTTGCTAGGTAACCAGTATCGAGAAATGGTTTGGATTATTGTTTTCTGGTAATGGATTTCCCTCTGTAAAGGAGCTCTTGACAATGGTTCTGATTCTTTATTGCGTTGTACCTTGTGTAGAATCATAGAATCACAGAATACTAGGACTGGAAGGGACCTCAAGAGGTCATTGAGTCTAGTCCCCTGCCCCCATAGCAGGACCAAATACTGTCTAGACCATCCCTGATAGACATTTATCTAACCTACTCTTAAATATCTCCAGAGATAGGGATTCCACAACCTCCCTGGGCAATTTATTCTAGTGTCTAACTACCTTGTCAGTTAGGAACTTTTTCCTAATGTCCACCCTAAACCTCCCTTGTTGCAGTTTAAGCCCATTGCTTCTTGTTCTATCCTCAGAGGCCAAGATGAACAAGTTTTATTCCTCCTCCTTATGACACTCTTTTAGATACTTGAAAATGGCTATCATGTCCCCCCTCAGTCTTCTCTTTTCTAAACTAAACAAACCCAATTCTTTCAGCCTTCCTTCATAGGTCATGTTCTCTAGACCTTTAATCATTCTTGTTGCTCTTCTCTGGACCCTCTCCAATTTCTCCACATCTTTCTTGAAATGCCGTGTCCAGAACTGGACACAATAATCCAACTGAGGCCTAACCAGAGCAGAGTAGAGCGGAAGATTGACTTCTCGTGTCTTGCTCACAACACACCTGTTAATGCATCCCCCTCCTGTTCAGCAATGTGATTTGTCCTTTTCATATTTGTTCATTTTTTTATTTGTATCCTTTGGTATATATGGTTGTGACTACTTTCTTCGACTATTTGATCTGAGGAAGTGGGTCTGGCCCACGAAAGCTCATCATCTAATAAACCATCTTGTTAGTCTTTAAAGTGCTACATTGTCCTGCATTTTGCTTCAGCTACCCCAGACTAACACGGCTACATTTCTATCACTACCCTAGATCTCTTTCTGCCGTACTCCTTCCTACACAGTCGCTTCCCATTCTGTATGTGTGAAACTGATTGTTCCTTCTTAAGCGGAGCACTTTGCATTTGTCTTTATTAAACATAATCCTATTACTTCAGACCATTTCTCCAATTTGTCCAGATCATTTTGAATTATGACCCTATTCTCCAGAGCAGTCGCAACCCCTCCCAGCTTGGTATCATCTGCAAACTTAATAAGCATGCTTTCTATGCCAATATCTAAATCGTTGATGAAGATATTGAACAGAGACGGTCCCAAAACAGACCCCTGCGGAACCCCACTAGTTATACCTTTCCAGCAGGATTGTGAACCATTAATAACTACTCTCTGAGTACAGTTATCCAGCCAGTTATGCACCCACCTTATAGAAGCCCCATCTAAGTTGTATTTGCCTAGTTTCTTGTGTAGTAATTTATAGCTGTGCAGAGTGCATATGAAGTAGATATAAAATAATACCGTTCTAGTATATGTAGACGCTAGTACAAGGAATTGTCATAGACCTAGGTTAGAGTCAAAGAGATACCACATCTTTGATTCCACGGCAACAAAGTTGCACCACCTATTACTTTCCCATATTCATAGATTCATTAACAACAAACAAGGCCACCAATTCTCTTTGTCCTTCGTGCCAGGTAGAAGTGAGTGAAGAATCTTTAGATGATGTTGTTTATATCCTTTAACACAAATTTAGTCTAATTCTCCACTGCCCTTCCCCTTGTGTAGTCCTTTATAAATCCCTGACACTTGGGCTATGTCTAGACTACAAGCCTCTTTCTAAAGAGGCTTTTTCAAAAAGACTACTACCAGTACTTTTGAAAAAGCAAACCACTTTTTCAAAAGCGAGCACACAGGCAGTCTGGATGCTCTTTTTCAAAAAAGCACAGTTTGCATTACACAGCACCTTTTTTCAAAAGAGCACGTTCGAAAAAAAGGCATTATTCCTCGTAAAACGAGGTTTTCCACAGTCGAAACAAACTGCTGCGTTCTTTTGATTTACTTTTGAAAGAACGTGGTAGCAGTCTAGACGCAGGGGAAGTTTTTTTCAAAAAAAAGGCCACTTTTTTCGAAAAAAAACCCGGTAGTCTAGACATACCCTTTGATTTTACTTATAAACTGCTGAATCTCCTCCACAAAAGCACCATGATAATATACAGAATATAATTCTAAAGGCTGGGGGAGCTGCAAAATTGGGTGTTGTGCCTAAGGCTATGTCTAGACTGCAGAATTTTTCTGGGATATCTCTGGTATCCTGGAAAAACTCTGTGGCATCCAGGAAATGTGTCCACTTTTTCTGAAAAAGTGGGTGCATTCTTTCAACCTCCCTGTATTCCTCATTTTATGAGGAATAAGGGATCTTCCAAAAGAGGAGATTTTTCAGACGTTTTGCCCTGTGTAAATGGGCCAAATGTCGGAAAAGCCTCTTCTGAAAATCAAGCAGAAAAAAGTACTCAAATTGCATTTCGCAATTTGCTTATCTTTTCCCAACCCCCTTTCCTTCCCCACAGTGTAGACATAACCTAAGAAGCAAAACAAAATAATCATCACTTGCTTTTAAATTGATAAATATATACTTTTTCTTATCATTTTGCAGCATAGTGCTGAAAAATATATAATTTTTTAGTTGATTTCTCCCAGTCCAGCTATTGTTTGATTGTCTGACAGTCTTTAAAATGATGGTGTTGGAGCTGCCATAAAAATTTCAGTTATGGATGTGATGTGAAATGTATTGTATAGTATATGTGTGTTTGAAAAAGATAAACCAAGATTTAATTATTTTGTTATAAAAGTATCTTATGGATAAGTTGTGCTATTTCATACATAATCTTTGCAAATAAAGTGGTAGTGATAATAATGTTTAGTATTTAGCTTGTAGATGCTACGTTACAGTAATTACTCATTTAACACGTGCCCGCTTAACAAATTTTCACAATAGCACGTTTTTTTTAGGGACCATTTTTCGAACAACACGACCGTCCACGAAATAACACGGAAATAATCAAGTGGTGGACTACTTCGCACAATGGCATAAGTTGGTGAAAACAGTGGTAATACACATACACAATGGATGAATACATGTGGTCATAGCGTTCCTCCACTCATTCATGTATTTATCTTTGTGTTTTAATAAACCGCGGCAACTTGTGTTGTTAGAAGTCTAATGTTGATGTTGACAACCCAGCACCAACAAAAAATTGACTTTGCCACCACCACCTGAAACGCAACCCCCACCTTTTCCATTATTTTTAATGGGAAAATTGACCCTGCATAGCACGTTTTCGCTTAGCACAAACATTTTAAAAAATGTATCTATAGTGGTAAACGAGGAATTACTGTACCAACAATAATAGGTGCCAGTTATAGTATTTCATAGTTTGTCTGGAAAAACTGAATTAAAGCAGTTATAAGGAAATGTAGAGCAATGCTTCAGAAAGCCAGAGTGTAAATGTATAGCATGCCCACATGCTGCATACTATCTGTATGGATCCTCTTGCGGCACACTACATTAAAGACTGTTTTTCTTTTGAGTTTTCAGGTTCAGTTTCATTGACTTTGTGGCTCTGAATCTGCACAAATCCAGGCCTATATGGCTTGCTGAATCTTCAAACCTCTAGCTTAGATTCTACATCTGCTCACTGAAATGTAGGGTTTTAGCTACCTTCCCTGCTCTGCCTTCACTAAAGTAATGGAAGTTACATGTCACAATTCCATATACTCTTCTGAAAATATTGACATTAATGTTAGTTGCCAATGTGGCAGCAAGTAAGCTAGCACCCAAGAAGAAGCTGAGTGGTGGTATTCAGACCTTGAATTCCCATTTTGTGTGGAACATGAGAGGAACATCTCATCCCTGTGTCATTCTTTTTTGAAAATTCACTTTGGCAAGAGATGCTTGGAAGCAGGAGTTTCAGAAACTTGTGAGGTCTTTCCTTTGAACTGCTAGTAAATTAGTATACTGTAATACTAAAACTAAATTGTGGAGGATTTAATAACTTTGTAGTGCAGTCGCTGGCAGACATGCATGGTCTTTACAAAGGCTCTGAGTACAGCATCAGAGAAACCTGCAGGAAGCTCTATCTTTCAGATACAGAAGATGGTGTCTGACTAAGGGAGACAGCATGCTCAGTAAGACCTCAGTGTGTATCTGAAGGAGAGCAAAGAGGAGTCAAACTCTTGCGGAGTAATATTCAGATGGCAACCATATTGTGACCTTCTGTGTTTCCACAGTTCTGTAACAAGTGGAAGTAGACATCTTCCCATTGTAGAGCAGTCTAGTAATTCTAACACAGAAGTTCTCAGTCTGCGGGCTGCATGCGGCTGAATTAGCAGCATTAGTTGAGGCCCAGCAGTGTTCTAAAGCAAGTGTAAAATTTGCCACTCTGGTCTGGCAGGGGACAGGGCTAGCTGAAGGACAGACAGCACCTTGCAGCCTGCATCAGCACTCCAGTGGTCAGAGGGCAGAAAAGTGAGTCTGTGAGTACACTTGGGGGAGCTCTGGGCAGCGAAGTTTTGGGGCTACTGGTAACTAGAAGTCTGGTAGGGAGCTGTAGCACCCTAGGTTTTAGGTGAGACTCCTCTCTAGGCCCCTTCCTAGATGCTGGGAACTGCATTCCTGGGTGACCCAGCTGACTGGTTGCATGGTGTGTCATTCAGTCTGTATCTGGCCACTGCAGCACTTGGAGTCCAGAGTCTGACTGCTGCCTGCACAGGACAGCACTTAGGGTCTGCAGACCAGCTGTTTGGGTGCAGCCCCACACAGTGAAGACCAGTGTCTAGCTACTTCCCAGTAGTGCCTTCTGGCCCCGTTGGGATGGAAGGTGTGGGCATAAGAAAGTGTGAGCAGTTTTTTTTAGGGGTTGGGACTCTGATTTGTAACCTAGGGCCGACCTAAATATGCAGCCCACACAGATAAACAGGTTGAGAACTAGTGCTGTAACAGAACTAAAGTATGATCTGGAGTCATATTACTATTTTACTACCATATCAAAAACTGTCCATAAGAGAGACATGCATTCATGTCTCTAATTATTAACATTTTTTACATTGTGTAATGGAACAATACCAAAATTAACCTATTAATATTAGTAAATCAGTTTGGGCAGCAATCTCCTCCTACCAGCATCATTAATCACTGTGGACTACATTATGGCTTTAAATCATGACTGCATTCTTGAGAAGAGCACAGAGACCAGGCCCCTGATCCATATTTCTTCCAAGGGTTCCTTCAATGTGCTCATCAGGGGCAGCAGATCTGCCACCCTTTGAAGAAGTGCAGCATGCCATGGCTCTATTTTCAGTCCACATTTCACTGCACTGTTTTGGCAGAGCCACTAGTAGTAGCACTGGTAGAACAAGATGGGAGCAGTGCCTTCATTCTTAAAGGAGATTATGGCTGGTCATTAAGCGGTAGTGTGAGGAGCTAAAGATAAAAATTCTCCTTGTACCTTCACACAATACCAGTCATGTAGCCCAGTCTGTTTTGTCAGCCTTCACATCATTTCTCCCTCTTTCTTATTAGTGTATTCCATCAGAGCAGTGATATTTCACTTGTATTAATTTTGCAGAGGCTTATTAATCTTAGTAAAGGCTTCAGGATGTATTTCTTATTCCTTCTGAATTCATGGCCCTAACATAGTTCTATTGTGTTAGCTCTGGAAGCGTTGTCTTTGACCAAGACTTAAGCAGATTCCTACTTGCCTCTGTCATGCTTTTTACTTGCTTATGAGCATATAAAAAACAGAGCAACTTTGCTGTCCTGCCATAATATATTTTCTGCTTCATTTTTATGATCTCTGGAATAAATAATTTTTATTTATTATATTAATAAAGCCATTGTTGCTTCAGCAAAGTACATTTATTTCCACTAGCAATATTTTTTTCCCTGATAATTATCCACTAGCACTTTGAGAGATACCAGGCTGGCCTCACAGTGTATTTCTATACACATTTTTTGCAAAACACACAGGGTGATTTGGCCTCCTCATTTTCCTGGGTACCAAAACTTTGAACAGTTTGTTCTGGTATTCCATTTCACCAAGCATAATTTGAACTACTTGAGGCCCTGAATACTGGATTCTCTCTCACTGACCATTGTTAAATCAATATCTGATAAATTGTGTAGAAGATTTTCTATAAGAATTATTTTGGGGAAGTCTGTTGCCAGTGTTAGTCATGTTAGATTATCACAATGATTCCTTCTAGCCTTGCTTTGAATATTGTTTGCTATCATAATGAAGCACCTGATCAAGAATTCCATGTCTTTAGGATTATATTAAGAGGTCACATGTTTTGACAATTATTTTCTGGTTTGCAAAGATTGGCTGCAGCGATCAATATGTTTGGCACAATGATAATTTCAATATGTGTTTGCATACCAAACAGGGTAAAGGTTTCTCTAGATCTCCTTATTAATAATTCTGTAGTCTGATGCTCCACATGAATGGAACATGTTTCATAGAGTCACAGCCCCCACAAACATTAAATCATTAAAATCAGACCAATAATAATAAACTAAAAAATGTGAATTCTCTCTTTGCCTCTGGCTAGCCCTCAAGTATTACCCCTTTCAACACTTGTAGTTCTGCATCTTCACAAGTTTCTCATCTCTCTTTCAGAAAATTTCTAGTAATCATGTGCACTTGTATTTTATATCATGAGCCACATTCATCTCTGTTTCTGTCATTAGATGTACCTTAGGTAGCACATCTGCCACAATTACAGTACTGTTCAGCATATGACTTAGATTAAAATGGTACCTTGTATTTCAACACCAATCTTATTTTTGAGATCCCCCCAACATTTTCTAGGAACTGTTTCCTAAATTTATGGTCAATTATATTATCACAAATATCTTCAAAGTTATTAGTGACACGTTTCATGCTCACATACCGTATGTAAATAAGCCATTCTGCATCCTTTGCTACACTTAGGATGAAGGAAGAGAATGCAAATTGCCAATTTCTCACTGTGGTGGACCAGGCCAGGTCTGGGCACAGCTGAGGGCATTTGCTCAGGGCAAATTGTTCAAAACTCAGGGTTCCTTACAGCCCCAGAATGGAGACCTTCCAAACAGGTCACAAACCAGTCACAGCGAATGCTTCAGCTGCCAATCTGGCTAGCCTGAAGCCTCATGAGCAAAACCCCTCTGACACTTCAGCTCTCCCTGTGCCCCTATAAGCTCTGGGCCTAACACACAGGTGGGGGTTTTAGAACCAAATCTCACCTACCCCGAAAAGGTTCTTCCGGTCCCAAGAAACCAGCCACAGGCCCCAGTCAATTTGCACTCTGGATCTTACCCACAAGACCACACTGAGCCAATCCTTTAGAATCTAAAATCTAAAGGTTTAGTAATAAAAGAAAGAAAAGCATGAGAGAAAGGTTAAGGAGAATACATCACATGCATTGAATCTCCCAGTTCTCTATATAGGCTATCGATGCAGGCTCTTAGCAGAAATGTTACAACTGCTATCTTAAAAGTCTCTGGTGTACATCCTATGTCAAGATGGGTCCATGGGTCTTCCCGGCTCATTGATCCCTGCAAGGCTGCATCTGGGATCTGGAGCTGAACTCAAGACAAGATGGAGGGTGCCACATGACACTTATATATCTCTCCTGGCAAGAGCAGGTCACATGGTCGAGCAACCTATATCTGTTTCACATGATGGCAGCCATTATGCACTGTCTGGTTTGCAGGTATCAGTCACATTCCTCAGGTATGTATTGGCACCTAGAGATTCATTGTCTCCTTGCTAATTAGCGTAGACACTGGCTGAACATTCTTTGCCTATTGCTCCGAGGGAGAGAATTTTCTAGCATCAACACAATATATATTTATAACTCCACATACAGATATTATACAAGTACATGGATGGTATATACAGAATCAGTAGAACATAAGCTTTCATGTGACACATCACATGACCCCTTTGTACAGACTTTTGGGGCAAACACCCCCCCTCCATGGGTGCAACAATGATCTTTAGAATCCAATAACATGACACTCACCAAACATGGATTCTTCTAAGCAGATTCTAAACAGCTTTAGAGAGACTGAGGGAGGGTGGTGTTTCAACCATCCCTGGGTAGGGAACAACCCCTTGAGGAATATTAGCAGCTAGTGGAGTTTAAGCCAACATAAACCCAGCCAGAGACTTAATTAGCCTTTATTAATACTACACACTGTTGTATGACAATGAGCAGCCTGAGAATCTTAAATATTTGGAGAGCTAATCTTATGAACTCTGACGCCTTTGATTAACGTGGTAGCTACAGGTATGAATTAAGCTGACACACAAAATTTTTATCACGTTTGTGTTGAAAAAAAATATTTCCTGATGCCCATTTCTCCCTCATGCTCCCATCATCTCTTTTCATTTTTATATAGATTTTTTTTTTTTTGTTTAAAATGTTACTCTGGAAGCAGAAAGAAATTGGATCAGAAGATTGTAATAAAGCAGTAACTAGTGTACATTTGGAGGCAGTTTGTTTGACTCTTGTTTTTAATCAAATAATGCATAAGAAAGCTACATGATTGCTTTAGCCTTTCTGTTGTTTTATTGTGGCATACATTGTATTGCCAATCAGACTTCTGGCAAAGACTAAATACAGTAGTTCTTGTGGCAGGTATTTGGGAAAGTATACAACCTCTCACAGAAATCTCTGTAATTTCTGTTTCTTTTGTGGTCATTATATTTTCATGATAGTCTACTTCAGCATTAATTCTTCATTGCTATATATTCTCAAATATTTTATCTTTAGTTTGACTATCATATTTAAAATTGCTACAATTATAACATGTTTTGGAATTCAGAACTTTTCTTAGTCTAACGTGCTTTTTTTCCCTTTGCCATTGTCCCAGATTAGGACACCATGAATGTAGGTAGCAGTGCTATTCTTTCTCCGTTATGTTCTTTTGAGACACTTCTGGTGTGATAGAACTAGCAAATAGAAAGCAAAGAAAACACTAGCTGCCAAAGGAAATGGTAAATGTGATGCACCTGAAAGTTTTCTCATCAAACAGGGCACTTGTCCAGCCTACAAGAGCCATCTTTTTACATTTTTGTAACACTGCAGCCAGATTATTTCTTTCATCCACTAACTGAATGAGAAATAATTTCTGGAATTTCAGCAGGAACAGCCTGTCTGAAAATCAGGTCATCATTAATTTAGATGTCTGATATGTGGATATCCTGTTTTAACAGCTTGCAACATATAGAGCTGATGATTGCTTATGTTATACAGAAGTATCTTGAAATATAAGTAGGTCCAAAATTCTATTTCCTAAAAATAGGTTTGACAATATATGAGTAAAGTGAAGTGAGAAAATTCAGAGGCAAGTTAGAAGTAAGTTATGACATAACCCCAAGTTATTTTATAAAAAATGTTTGTTTCTAACTGGTTTTATCAAGTGTGTTGGATATAATATGAATATTTGGGGAGAACGCTATCTATATTGATATTGATACGGTATTTACTCTGACCTTAATTAAGAAGATACTTAATGCTAAATAGCCAATGAGGAAGCAGAAGGTATTTTAATTATAGGAGTGGAAATGTAGATACTCAAAAAAACAGGTTTAATACCATTTAATTAAGGGGGTCTTGTTATAATTGATTAAAAAAGAACGCTAATTTTAAATTAGGTATTCCCATCTTCCATCAAGTTAATGCTAGAGAAGGAGTTGTACCCTTTCTTTTCATGCAAGAACCAATCACTCTCACTGGGACCTGACCAGTAACGAACAATAGGAAGTCAGTATACTAGCAGCCTTACCAACACTTCCACTGCTTACTGGGCTCTTAGAATACATTTAGGGAATGTCTACGCTATTAAATAATTACAAAATAAGTAAAATTGAAATAATAATTCCCAAAATAACAAAATCAAAACAGCAGGTCCACACTATGGGAGAGCATTGAAACAGCTCACATTATTTCAAAATAGCACGTCCATGCTGATTGGAATGTGCATCATATTTAAAGCCCATGGAAGCACTACAGGGAGGGCATCAGGAGGACGGGCACTTCTTGTGGCTGCTTGATAAGGTCAGGTGAGAAACTTGATTTCAGGGGGCTCTTCTCTACAGCCATATCTCACATGTCACTTCTCCTCTACCCACCTCCTCGCAGGACACCAAACTCATGCTGTGTGCTCTGGTTGTACTTGTGGATGCCACAGCACTGACATCATGGAGCCAGAGCTGCTGCAAAAGCAGTGCCAAGCTGACAGGCCTCATGCTACACCTCTTGGCACAGTTCATCCATACTGCCCACATGCTGCTTCAGCCCGACAGTGAGCAGCTTGAACCAGAGTACTTCTTTACCCAGCTCCTGGTGCTCCTGCTGCTGCAAATGACCCTCAAATCCCTGGACACTGTGGAACATGCTTCTGGTGGCAGGAGACCAGTTAGGACTGGTGGAACCGCATTGTCCTGCAGTGATGGGAAGATCAGCAGTGGCTCCAGAACTGTTACATGCAGAAGGCCACCTTCCTCGAGGTCTACAAGTGGCTCACTCCAGCCACCAGGTGACAGGACACCTGATTGTGACCCAACATCCCTGTGCAAAAACACGTTGCCATTCCACTCTGGAAGCTTACTACACCAGACAGCTACTGCTCCATTGGGAACCAGTTCAACATTGAGAAATTCCCAGTCAGGGCTGTGCTATCAATAACAACTTGCTGTAGAGGGTCATCACTTTGAGAAATCTTGATACCGTGCCATGGGCTTCCTCAGATGCAGGGGGACTATATATGGTATTCATATCCCCATTCTGGCCCCCAACCACCATGCTTCTGATTATATAAACAAAAGGGGTACTTCTCTATAGTGCTGCAGGCCCTGTGGACCACAAGGGATGGTTCATGGACATTAATGTCAGCTGGTCGAGGAAGGCACATGATGCCCACATCTTTCAGACAGGAAGTTGAGGGTGGAGGGAGTGGTGGTAGCCTGGTCCATGCATGCAGCCATGCGCTCCATCACAGAGGTGAGGGAGGAGCACGTAGCCTCATGCTGGAGCATCAGCTGGTCCCAGATGGTCTTCTGCTGCTACCCGTCAGCCCAGCTCTCCTCCCAGTCAGTGGGCCACTCCTGGTACTCTTCATTGAGCCTGCAGATGAGGGATTGGATTCCTTTGGTGGATCCTGTGAAGTCAGGAAGATGGCATGCTCTCAGATGGCCCAGCTGTGAAGAAAAGGTACAAGAGCAGTCATCCCAGGAGACACTCTGTAGGAAGTCTAGCCCTAATCTCTGCACTGATACCCAAGATCTTGGTTCAGACGATGGCAATGTGCTTCAAGCAAGGACATCTGTTGCCTAGACAGTGAGCACTTTCCTGCAGGGGCACAGACATCCCCCGGGAGCATCACAGCATGGGGACAAGCAAGCATGGGAAGGTGCCGGCAAGACCAGGAGAGTGTGGGATGGAGGAGGGAACAGGGTGGCTCAGCTGCCCTTTGTGTCCCACACATGCTGGGTCTGGCACTGGAACTACCCTGCAGAGAGAGAACTTCTATCCCTGCTGGCTGGAGGAGGAGGAAGAGGGATGGTGGGGTAGGTGTATGTGAGCAGCAGAGTTTGTTTGCTAGAGAGAGTGCTACTGGGATCCTCTCCTCTTCCTCCCCCCAGCAGGTTCCTATGCACAGAATCAGTGTCCTCTGCATCACTACACTTGACTGGTGGAGACTGCCGAGTGCTGGAATGAGCCTGTGCCATGTGTGGCACTGCTGTATGTTTCCATGACCCCAGCCTCCTTAGTGGTGCCTTGCCATGGGAAGGTGTCCCACCACAGAGGCTGGAGTAAGGGAGACTTATGCGGGAACCTTGTGAGAAGAAGTGAGGGGATCCTGTGTGAGAGCATCCTGGATATGAGTGATCTGGACTGATGCCCCATGTGCACCCATGTACACAGGCTGTTGTACAACCCACAGGATGAATAGGCCAAGCAAGGAATGTGCTGCCCCTTGCAAGCCACCATCTGCCCCCGTGTGTGTATAGGGATAGTTATAGAACTCACTGAAGTGCCTTCACTGGTATTGTTCATTTCCTGGAAGACATTCTGTGAGTGCGGGACTGGCTCCAGGGTGAGGAGCAACTCCCAGCTAGTGGGCATGGTGGCCTGGCTGGCCTACTCCTTCTCCTCCACCTCCTTCTCCACAACCCACTCTCATGGAGGCTGATGCCGGATGTGTCCTGGCTGGACTTGATGACAATGAGGTGGGGGGAGGTGACCAGCCTCCCTCTCAGGATGGCATCGAGCTGATTGTAATAGCAACAGGTATGAGGAGCTGTTCCAGACCATCCACTCTGATTCTCGGCCTTGGTGTAGGCCTGCCAGAGCACCTTTATTTTCATGCAGACCTGGTTGAAGGTCCCCTTCTCAGCCAGGCAGCCAGCCATCCAGCCATAGATGTTGAGATTTCTTCTTATGGTGCAGAGATCCTAGAGGTTGGTCTCCTCGCCCCAGATCTTGATGAGGTCCAGTATCTCTGCACTAATTCAGGCCAGTGCCCTCTTTTGTTCCTGGCCAGCGCCAGCCAAAGCTGCTGTGGGAGTCCTGGCAGCCGAGGAGGGCTCATAGGGAGTACAGGAGTCTGACATGGCTTCTGGTATGGCTGCTGTGTGGTACAGGGATGTGAAAAGTCCATGCATGCCACAATCCCTTTTCCTTCAGCCTCCTGCTTTAAGCTCTGCAGGAGAGCATCTGGAGGCCAATTATTTCAAAGTAGCAACAGCTGAACATCCACACTCACTTTATTTTGAAATAACAATTTCAAAATAAGTGTTATTTCTTGTGGAAAGCAAAATTATTATTTTGAAATAACCAGCCCCTTATTTCAAAATAACAGGCTTGATAGTGTGGACCCTCCACTTGTTATTTCAAAATAAGAGGAATTATTTCAAAATAACTCCCTAGTGTAGACCACGGTTTAGGGGTAAATAAGAGCTAAATAACAGCACAGAACACTGAGAGCCAGGACTGGTGGCTATAAACAAGCTTTATGGAACTATGGGAAATTTGGCCACACCCTTAATAAGTGACCATCTGGCTAACTAAAATCATGATGGATGTTACTGGACCAGAAAGTGCCGGACTACAGAGGTTCAACTTGTACTAATTGGAAACCTATAAATCAAAGGTTACTGTCTTCAAAGCAATACCTTGGTTAATGCTATCTGCTATGAGCTGTATGAGACCTGGCCTGTGTCTCCACACTCAAATGCTTTTTTGATCTGTACAATTTGTGGACCCATTTCTGTTTCTCTTGCATGCCAATGAAAGGGTACTATATTTCTACAGAGAGGGATTCCATGGTGCTGCCATACATGGTATGTAGAAGAATGAAAGAGATGCTTACTTCCAGGGAGCCTCACATAATGGAAACATAGAAATTCTGCCACTTACAGGGTCTTCTGAGGCTATGCAATTGAGAACAGATAACTGCACCCTAAACACAAAACAATGTTAGAGAGATGATATTAGAGCTGCCCTGGTAACATTAGAAATTAGTACAATAAAGCAGATTAACAAAGCATTGTAGAGACTTCCATTCAAACATTCTGTTTTTACTTTTATTGTTTGTATAGGTTTCCTTTCTTATAAGATTATGATCTGCTTTATGTTCTGAAGATTTTGGACTAGGTTACTGTTATTTTGAGTATGTTTTAGGAGGGAGTTGATTTAGGTTTTAGAATTTCTGTCTCTGAGTTCAGGGTCTGATTTAGGTTTGGGTGGGCAGGTGGGCTTTTTGTTTGTTTATTTTGTTTGTTTATTCATAGTTCACAATTTGATTAGTTTTAGAGCTAATTTTCTTCAAACAATTTATATTTCTTTACCAAGAGCTGTCCTGGGCCAAAACTTAATTTAAACAGAAACATTACAAAGAGGAAGGAGATGAAGTGAAAAGAATGAAATTAAAGTCTGCCACTTTTAAAAAAAAAAGTGGTATTGAAATATTTCCAGATCACGAGCCTATTTTTGTTCAAACAGTTTTATAACCTCTGGATTCTCCCCACTAGGACAGACATTTTAAAATCTTAATAAGATCAGTTCTTAATCTTGCCATCTCTGCAACATCTTGCAGAAATTAACTGATTAAAAAATGGAATCAAAATTTGTGTGCCAACACCCACTTATGGTACTGACTACGAACCAAAAAACAATAATAAACTTGGCAGCGTTTTTTCAGTTCAAGTGCCAACTAGACGGCCACTACCAGACAAATGCATAATTTCATTTATTTTATTTGTAATTACTTACCACTGAAATTATTTGACAGAATTAGCATGACATGCTCCTCCCTTCATTCTTATGTGTTTTCTAAAAACACAGCAAACTACATTACCAAGCAATAGGCATTCACCCTCCATTCAACTGATGTTCCTCTTGAGCTTTAAGGAATATGCATCTACTGTACTAACGGTCTTATTTATGTCAGGCCTGAAAGCCACGTTTCCAGCCAAAGGCCGACATTAGCTCATCTTCTGAAAGGAGAATAGTTTGATCAACTCAACTAAGGCCAACACTTTTAACAGGAACCCAGCTGTGACAAAAATAATAATTAAATTAATAGGAAAAATAAGGTATTCAAAGGAAGGCACTGTTAGGGAACATGATTTAAGGCCTGGTCCAAATCCCACTGATGTCAATGAAGTCACTTGTGAGTTCTCAATCAGGCTCTTAGTGTAAGAGAGACTGGACCATTTTTTTAAAAAAAGCCAAGTTTGCGCACACACAACATTCTAATCCATACCCCAAATAGACATATTGATTGCATGCCCCTATATGAGTTTGCAAGTACAACTCCCTGTTTGCCATATATAAAATCTTCATATCTGTATGGCATCCCATTTTTGAAAATGAAGTCTTGGATCTCAATCCAGATACTGTATCCACCTATGAGGGCCTTAATAATGGTTCTACAGTTAGCGAGACCATCCTTCCTCAGTTTCTGCTTTTGAGGCTTAACGATGTAAAAACGTATTATTTGTAGATTGAGCCCACTTTTAATCAGCATCCTTTTCTACAGGGCTTTACTCTGACTTCAAAGTGCTGAAGCCAGGCTGAAAGCAGGGAGTGGATGAAATGACCAACATGGCTAGAGAGATGATATGCCTGTGGAAAGAGGTAACATTCCAACACTGAAGTGACAATGCTAGCTAGAATGCAGAGGAGCCAAGGTCATTGTAGCCATCCAGTCCCAGCACATTTCTGAGGCGCTACACATTGTAGGCAGCATTAGCCAGTCTTGTGAGTGCTATAAGCCTTGTTATGGTGGATTCTTGCACAGGAGTGCTACAGGAGAAGGGCTTCTCTGCTCCAGGGCCGGATTAAGGTGGGGGGGGGGGCTAGCCAAGCAGCTGCCTGGGGCGCCAACCTATGGGGGGCACCTGTTTGAGGTGGTAAGGGGCGCCGCGAGCCTAGGGCGGGGCTGCGCATGTGCCATGCCCCCGCTGCCTGGTACGCAAGTATGGCTCGGTCCGGCACTGCCTTATTCATTCTTGCAGACTTTTGTGCAAAGACAGGTATAAATTAACTGTAAGAATATAATTGAAACATATAGAGCCGTTTCTCTTTGAAAGGAAAACAGTTTGTGAATTTCACAGTCTTGCAGTTTTGATAGAACAGTTTTGAGTGTGGGTATACTGTGTCAAATTTATCCTTCGTGTAATCCCATGGAAGTCAATATAGTTCCTTCAAGGGTTACTGTGTTCCTACAGTTCCCTGTTGAGTTTTTCAATAGATAGCAATATTACAGGTGAGTGAACTTTTAAAGGCAGAGAGCTTAGAAGTTATGAAATATTGGATGTGTTTGATTACCCCACAGTCTGTTTTATTTTATTTTTTTAATCTGCTTTTTCCTTAGGGTTTATTTTCCCCCAGCACTCCTCTAACACAATTATTATCCAGATTTTTTCAGGGAGATTTTTCTTTCTGTCAAATTCTGTTTCAAAGATTTTTTTTTATAAAGTCTAGTAAAAGATTCAGCTTTGTAATTTTTTGTAGAGATGCATTTCCTTTAATCAGTGCTTTTTACATTCGCTGGAAATAAAAAATATGTTTACTATGCTGGAAAAATTAAGCTCTGAAGAGATTGTTTTAGTTCTCTTTGTTCATGGTGATTTGTTAGCTCTTGACTGCAGAAATAATTTTGTTGTTTACATTAATCTATGGTGGCAGTATTAAGTTCACATCATACATAAATATAATTATTGATCATTACCAGCTGTAGTTCAGTGTTAGAATTACAGATTTACATAATTGTGCTATTAAGTGTAAACTTGAACTTCATATCTGGGGTCACAAATAACTGGAGGCAGTAGAAATAGAAAATTCTGATTATATGTCATTCATATTTTAATACATACTGTTGAAATTTTGATCAGTGTTAATGTAAATATTTTTATGAACTATACAGCAATGAAATGCTAATGGCTGGAAATTACAGCAATATTGATCTAGCTAATAAAATGCATGCATTAGTAACTGAGAATATTTATTATCCACTTCAAAAATTACTATGAATCATCTTCCCAGAGAAAATTTGTGCCATCAAGTTTGAGAACAATTTTTTTCTGGGTATGGTATAAACTTCTTCTCAAGTAAAAATCAAACAGTCACAGGCTATCGATTTTGTTGCCTGCAGCTTTTCTACTGATAAAGATTCACAGAGGGGAACAGACTGCATAAAGGAATTCTATGTCTGTAATATGTCCTGTTCTTCTCCTGATGTAATCTGTACTTAAAAAGATATTCTGAAATGATTAATCTGTACAATGGGCCTTGTTCAAAAATAATTTTAAAGACTGTGTGCACATGCTCACACATACATGCATGCATGCATGCATGCATGCATGCATGCAATGTGTTTATATAGACATTGTCTTATTAATTACCTCAAATGAGGTTTGTGAATTAAAGACTCAGTTTTGATCTAGGATGGACTGAAAGCAGCATGCTATAAAATATACAACTGCTTAAGTTCTCTGGTGCGTTTCTGAGGTACAGGGCAATGCCAACCCCCATATCTGAGATCTGGTGGAGTGCAAAGTACTATAAGAAGAAACAGTTAGCCTTTTTTCCCTTTTGTTTTGAGTTCTAGGGAGAATTTAGGAATGTGATTGTGCTGGGTTTTCAAGATACCTACCTAGAATTCTTCCTTTGGGAAGTATAACCAATGTCTGACCCATCCAGCATCACAAGACCCACTGGGGCTATGTCTACACTACAGAGGGGCTTTTGAAAAAAACAGCTGTTTTTCCAAAAAAAAACTTCACTTATGTCCACATTGCAATTGTGTTCTTTCAAAAAAATGGAAAGAATAGAGGTGTTTTTTCGATATTGGTAAACCTCTTTCTATGAGGAAGAAGCCTTTTTCCTAAAGAGCTCTTTCAGAAAAAGGTGTGTGTGGACGGGGAAGAGGGAGTTCTTTCAAAAGAAGAGGAAAGAGGGAAAAAATCACAGGTACCTTGTTGGCCACTCTGTCCAAAGTAATCACAGCTTAAATGTGAGATAGCGTCCATTCAGTGTGGAAGCTGCCTTTCAAAAAAGCAGATCGCTTTTTCGATGCTCTTTGGCAGTGTGGACTCTCTCTTTCGGAAGATTTTTCAGAAGATCACTTCTGGAAAGGCTTCTTCCGAAAGAAGCCTGCAGTCTAAACATAGCCTGAATAATGGAATAGTCTTCCAAAAGAAGTAGCTGAGACCTGTCATTTGCACGATTGAAAACTAGATTTGAACAGGAGAACTAACTAATAAGTCTTGATTCAGTCCTTAAAACTAACCTGGCTTGCATTGAGATAGATCATAAGGAATGACTAGGGCTTTTTTCCATTTCAGATTGCTATAATCTTATCTATGATTATGTGTCAGAGTTTACCTCAAAATGCAATATCGCACATTATAAAGCATATAAATCCACTCAACCAATCCATGTAACTGGCTAAACAGTCTGTTTAACTTTGTTCTGAAAGAGAATCTGCTGAAACATCCAAGAGGTCCCTCCACTAACATTGTGGCCATGTACTCCAGTCCAAATGTTTCAACTGTACTTATTGTGGCCAGTGAATGAAGAGAAAATAGCTGACATTTTGATGACATTATTTTATTTTAACACCAGAACTAAATATAAATGAGATTCAGGCCCTGTTTTATTAACTTGTCTTAATTTAATAGTGCAACAATAGAATGTTTGGCCTTGGAAACAGTCAAATATGATGGAGCTATGGGGACATGCTAATTTTGAGAGAGCCAAATTATCTAAATGCATTAAATGCACACTCCTTGTGCTGGTAGGTAAATAGCCATACAGTTCATGTATGGATATCTATTACTATTACATATTGAATGGTATAAAGTATATTGACCAATCATCTTTAAAATGTACCTGTATATTACTTTTTTTTCATTAGCAAGTTTATTGTTAGGTACCCGCTGTCATTTTTAACTTGAGAACCTAATGAGGATACCTGTGTGGTATGTAATCATACACAGATGCAAAATGGGTAGCTGATTAGATTTAGCAAATATTTTTCCTCTAGCCAAACTGCTGTTCCTGCAAATACCTTTGGCCATGATGGTATGCTGCTTCCTGTTCCTACACAGAAGAATCCTTGTTCTTCAAACGTAGTTCTATACTAACACATTAGCTCTACAAACATGACTAGAGGCATTCCTGCCCTTAATTTATATTCACATATAATATCAATAAGAACTTACTCAAGCCTTTAATTATTCTGAATTTCCTGAGGCATAATCTACTGCCCACACAATTTTCTACTGACTCAAATAAATGGATGAATAACCTAAAGACTTCAGAGGGGTAACCATGTTAGTCTGTCACTGAGAAAACTTAAAAAACAATGAATGGTTCTGTAGCACCTGAGAGACTAACAAAAAATGTAGATGGCATTATGAGCTACTGTGGGCACAAGAGTGGGCTGTGCCCACGAAAGCTTATGATACCATTTACATTTCTTTTGTTAGTCTCTGAGGTGCTGCAGGACCATTTGTTGTTTTTTAACCTAAGAGATGCACTTATTTGTGTGGAGGTATTTTTAAGGTTTACAAAAATATGCTGCCAGAAATGCTAGCCCACTGGGGAAAAAAACATGTTTAAGTAAATTTTTGTCTTTCAATTCATTTATATGATTGTAAATGTACATGAAAAGGTGAGGATTTGGAGACTGTTGCCCTCTGTGTAATTTCCATACAAAATATCTTCTTCTTCTACTTCAAAAGTTATCATAAATGCTTTACTGAAAGATCATGATAAACTGACATTGTTGAAAATACAATTATACTGAGAAACTAAGAAATATATTTACTATAAAATTTGTCTTCATATTTCCTTTAGATAGATCTGGTTTTACCAAAGGAGCAACTTATACCATATAGTGAGAGGCATGAGCAATAGTGTAAGAAGAATTAACACCCAAGTCCATCACAGAGACAAGATCTAGTGGGATCTCTGGTCCATAGTGAATCCATAGAATGTAGACTTTAGACAGTGTGTGTAATTAAGACAGTGAATATATGTTTCACTTCGAGGTACTCTGTTGTTTTTTAAAATGTCTTTATGTAAACTAAAATTAACAAATAACTCTGGGTTATTTCAGGTCTGATAGACTTCTGGGAGTCTGTTGGGAGAAACAAGGATACATTCCTTTGCCTGGTGTGTTGCTCTAGAGAAAATCTATTGTAACCATTCCCTGGTGCATGGAAATATCTGTTCTACTACTTAAACATAGTCTTCTCAAATTTTCTTGCCAAAATTTCATTTTTCTCTAGCATTTTATGGCTGAGGGTGAAAAAAGGGATCCTGATGCCATCATAATACATTTGAATGAGACAGACCTAACTGACAAAAACATTTTGTTTATTGTTTTAGATACTAGAAGACTGGAAGTTGCTGTCAAAGAGGTCCCTAAAGAACTCCTCGGCTAAGTCTAGACTGCAGAGTTTTATCACAAAAAGATATGTAAATTGTGTATTTCAATTTGCATATCTTCTTCCGCTTTTTTTCCAAAAGAGGCTTTTCCGAAATTTGACCCATCTACACCAGGCCAAATTTCAGAAAAAACTCCTCTTTTGCAACATCCCTTATTCCTCTCACTGAAAGGAATACAGGGATGCTGAAAGAATGAGCCCACTTTTTCAGAAACTGTTCCAAAATAGCAGACGCGTTCCTGGATGCGGTAGAGCTTTTCCAGAATACCTCCGCTGTCCAGAAAAACTTTGAAGTCTAGACATAGATATAGACTTACACAATAGGACTGGAGGAGAGCCAATAGACCTGTTGCCCCTGAAAGAAAATTCTAGAGAATAAGTAGCAAAATGTGACTCTTCATTATTTTTGTCACAGTATCCATATTATACTATTCTTATCATTTAGATCAGCTGCCTTCATTTTGGACAGATTGGGATAATTAAAAGATATAAGTTGGTCCATTAAGACTCTGATTATTCTCTCTTGCATGTAATCTTCTGAAAAAACCAGCATTTATAATTATATAGCCCCATAAAGGTATGTAATACTTCAGAGAACAAGGATAGATTACCTACCCAGAAAACCTACAATATACTTTTACATCTAAGGGACAACCTCCAGATGTTTGCTCTCCAGGGACATGTCATTCACCATGCTCATTGCTTCCTTGGCTTCTATACTGAGACTGATGAAAGGATGGTAGTTAATATATATTGTGATGTTGATTTTGTGATGTGACACCTGCTCTCTAGAAACAGAACCGACAATAATTTTCATAAACCATGAAAAAGATAGTAATGTCTTTACTCAATATTTGACATTACTGTATTTTAAGTTATTGTTCTAGAAAGGTTATGTATCCTATTACTATCCCCAGAGCCATGCAGTCACCCATATATCTCAGAATGCAATATTTTTGCATTGAAGAGCAACCAAGGAAGTATAGTAGGTAAGTATGACAGTCTGTATACCTATGTTCATCTGATTTATGAGACCATTTTAAATTTTGTACAAAGCATACAGTGTAAGTTATCATTTGAAAACTCATGATTTGCTGATCATTATTGTCCTTATAAAATCTGTGAACCAACACTGTATGTAAAGTTGTGAGATTCCACTTTACCATATTACCAAGACATGTTCTAACATGTTCCTGATGGCAATCACAAACAAGTTCCCCTCAAACAAGGCTAGCCCTCACCTCAGCCAGGTGTCAATGAGATCAAATAGACCAGCATGTGACTAAGTGGCCACTAAGTGCCAGGAGGAAGAGGGTGGGAAAAAAATTGCACCTTTTGACAAAGAAGCATCTTAAGGTTCCTACCTACACTCAATGACACAGGAACATTTTAAACTGTGGGAGTGGTGATACCCTCCCTCACCCCATCTCTCCCCACAGATGAGTCCAGGAGCAAGGCCCTGGTATTTGGATCTAGAAGATAAAACCGGAAAGGGCAGACTCTACAAATCATCTTTCCGTTGTGATCTACCCACAGCACCATCAATGCTCGAACAGCAAAGGAAGCAACATTGGACTGGGGTGGGGAGATCCTGCAGGAAGAGACTCAAGTAAGATCGCTGGAGCATGTGGTGAGAGAGTCTTTTGCTTTGCATTCACTTAGGGCACATATACTGGTTAAGGGATGTCTCGAAATAGTGCATTATTTCGAAATTTGGCAATATGTAGATGTGCCAAATTTCCAAATACTCTATTTCAAAATTCAATCAAAATAAGATATACAATTTGTACTACACAAATTGCATATCTTATTTCAAATTTAGGATGTTGTGTAGAAGCACTCTTAGCTTGCTAGGTTAGGTATTTTGTTTCTTTGTAACCAAGTCTGACTTATATTCCTTATTATTTGTAGTCCCTTGGGCTGTGTCCAGACTCAGGGGTTTTTTCGGGAAAAGTAGCCTTTTTCCGAAAAAACTTCCCCTGCGTCCAGACTCAAGCCGCGTTCTTTCAAAATTAAATCGAAAGAACGCGGCATTTCTTTTGATGGCAGTAAACATCATTTCACGAGGAAGAACGCCTTCTTTCGAAAGTTCCTCTTTCGAAAGAAGGCGTTCTTCAATGTAAATAGGTCTTCTTCGAAAGAGAGCATCCAGACTCACTGGATGCTTTCTTTCGAAAAAGCAAGCTACTTTTTCGAAAGTTCAATGTGCAGTCTAGACGCTCTCTTTCAAAAGAGGCTCTTTCGAAAGTATCTTTCGAAAGAGCCTCTTTCGAAAAAGGCTTGCAGTCTAGACATAGCCTTACAGTCTATCTTTCTGTAGATAGTAATTGTGTTTCATTGTTTTATCTAAACTCATGTGTTTGGATGGAAGTGCTTAGGAAACTTCATTTGGGATAACAAAGTTTGTTCATATAATTTTCTTTTAATAAATGGTGGACTTCATATGGGCTTCTATTGTCCAGGAGGATGCTGGGCAGTATAAGATGCACATTTCTCAGGGAAAGTCTGGAAATGGTAGTTTGCTGGTGTTGCCCTGAAGTGTAATTCATACATTGGATAATATCAAAGTACATAACATTAACTACCAGGAAAATAATTAAATGATCCTTTGTAAATAACAGGTACACTCATGTTTGTTATCTATGGTACGAACTGCGTTAGGTACACACAATAGGTGCGGGGCTTGCATAATCTGCTGTAATGCACCTTACACACGAGCTGTAGCACTCCTACTCTTCCATTTCAGAAACTCATGCTTGGCAGAAACTATGAATCACGTAAAACTGAGCCAAATTCTTTATACTTTCTTGGGAAGGCCATAGAGGTATGTGAGTGTGAAACAAGGTTAATATTTCCCTTTTGGCATACAACGAGCAGAACTGTTTTCTTTTTTTAATATTATAGTAGTTATAAATGAAAGATCAGTTCATTAACTCCATTTTCAATTCTTAACACCAGCATTTTACATTTTTTTTTACTTAGCTACAATTTATGTATCAATACGTTTATATTGTACATTCATTTTTTCATGTTTACCTTAAGTGTTAAATATTTTGCATTGTGGTAGATAAGCATTTTAACTATTTGCCTATCATTGCATAATACATAGTTTTGATCTAGATCGTAATATAAAAACTTTCTAAAATTTCATCTTTGCCCATTTTCTGTGAAAGCCGCTGGTCTTGGACACAAAGTCAAACAGAAATATCAATTACTTGTATTTTACTGAGGACATCACAAGCCTGCAGAAACTATAAAAGAAATGCTAAACTCCATTGATTACTCCTTTAGATATATCCAATTCTTTTCAAGGAGATGTTTCTCCTTGAGGCATGTTGTTTTGCAGGAGAGCAGGGAAACCTATTGCCTTCCTCTGCTTCTTGGGCTTGCCCCTGGCTTGTATTTGCACCAAATTGTTTAACATTATTTATATTCCACTTCATGTGCCCTTGCAACATCACTGATGTCTTAGAGCTCTTACAACCATTTTGTTTTCCTGTCCATTGCTTGCCTACATAAAGCAACATTAATGCCTCTCTTATCACCTGAAAGGCTTCTGAAATATATCAGTATATTTACTGTCAGAAAAGGAAAATAAACGGGGGAGACAAACAGGAGATTCCAAAACAATTGTTTTGAAGGAAAGCTGTTTGGGGAGGGCAAAGAAAATGTAAACAATAGAGGGAATTATTATTGCAGTTTCTGGAACCTTCATGCAAACTGTTAAACCAACGTAATTTTCCCCATGTGACTTTCATATAATTAATAGTGATAATAGAAAGGGAATTTATATATTATGTAGTGTCCCAATAAATTGGGTTACTTATGTTGATGTTGCCCTAATGATATACACTGCACGTCATTAGAATTTGCTTCCAAGTCACATAACATTTCTTGCAATGTTTGTGAGGAGATTTCCTTTTGTCCTCCAGTAATCTGTTTATTTTGGGAGGAGAATTCTGAAAAATGTACACGAAAAGAGGATCTAAAGGAGGACTAATTAAAAATGTGACTATCAACCTAGAAAGTAGACATTAAAATAAATATGAGGAATGGAATAGTTCAATACTTTATGTTCTTTTGAGAAGAAAAGTTTCCCAGTCTTCTTCTCCAGCATCCTTTTATCCAATTCCAGATTAAGGTGCTCTTTGTAATTTTTCTCTTAAATATATCACAGACTATAAACAGTTTAAGCTAAATTCCATCTATCAAAAAATCATGTGTTCCCTCAGGGTTAACTGTTGCTGTTTCTTAGAAAGACTCTTTCAACATTCTTTTTGCTCCCTCTTGTTAACTTTTCCATTTGGAATGCATTGATGAACAAACTAATAAAAGCATAATAATAATAATAATAATTAATGAAGTTATTGAAAATACAGTGCATATATTTAGAAAAATAATACTCTGGGAAACACCAGACACAATCAATAAAGAAATATAAAAGAAATAACTCATATCGTTCACTCTTTTTATATTACATAAGATGTAATTTCCTCCTTTCTTTTTTCTTCCTTAATTTTCTTGTCAGACTTTGGAATGTTCAACTTTAAAAAATGTTAGGACTTAGAAAAAAAATGCACTTTTGTTCTTGATCTTAATTCTAACATTAAGTAAGTATTGTGCACAGCTGTTCTCACATAACAGCAAAGTTTCCCTTCTGATAGGGAACAATACATTTTAAGCCTACTTTTGCAGAAGATTTAGATGTGTGAATCAGTGCTCAGAAGATTTAAAGATGTGAAGTCAAACACAATAGCACAAAGTAAAAGGTGAAAGGTCATGCAAAGCTTAAACTACATAAAAAATAAACTTTCAACATAGACACTTAGAAATGAGACAAAAAGACAAAAATATTAAGAGAACTTTAAGAAAGGCATCATTTATGTCAAATATTTGCTACAACTAAAACTTTGAATCCAAGGATTTATTAAAACATCTGTAAAATTGTAGTATGTCTCAGTTATTAAACAATATCCAGCTAAGTATGTAAGCAAATAGTATTACAGGGATTAGTTTAGTTTTTTTACAATAAAATATGAGGGGCTAATAGGAATTTTTCAGAAATCAGAATTTCACCCATAAAGTAACACACACTTAGGTATACTATAATTAATTATTAATAAATATAGTTAATAATGATGATTAATAATATAAAAATAACATGCTAAACCAGATGAGTTGGATTAGAACAGACTCTAACTCTAAACAGTTAAAAGAACAAGAAGTCCTGTATCACATTGCAGACTAATAGCTTTTTGGGGGCTTAAGCTTTTGTTGGTAAAAACAATGTATCTATCTTATAAATAAAACAGCTGCCTTTTCTTCCCCTCTAACCCAGGTTGGGTTTTTTTAAGCTACACAGCAGATTTTCAATTGTGGGATTGCGTTCTTTCTGATTCATTATATATTTTCAGGCATCTAGTAAGGTGTTCTTAAATGATTCCAAACTATCATGCACATTTTTCAGATTACATTTTTCCTTCCAGATGAGTTGGCTCATAATTGGTATCAGCCTGTCACATTGGCTCAGTTAAAGCATCATGTATAGATATACTACTGGTCTTGTCTTTATTCTGGTTGCACATTCTAAATGTAATAGTCATGGCCACTTGTACCCAAACTACCGTTAACATTTATCTATGTGATCTGTTCCTTTTAAGGTTAGGACAAGATCTAATATAGAATTTCCCATGTTGACTTGAAACATTTTTGTGTGAAGAAATTGTCATCTATGATGTTTAGACATTCCAAAGAGGTTTTAGTACTGGTGGTATGAAACCACCAGCATATGTCACTCAGACTGAAGTACCCCATTATCACACACTGTTTTTTCTTACACATTCTAGATAGGGCTATAAGGAGGCAATCATCCTATTCCCTTGTATGAAATGGTGCTCCATAGCAGACAATAACCAATAATCATCTTGTGCTTTATCCTTTAGAACGCTGATCCATAAGCATTCAAGATCATTTTCTTCCAAGTTTTCAGGAACTCAGAAATAGGCAACACCATTTTTGAAATTCAGTGACATTCCCCCTCCCATTTTGCCCACTCAGTCCTTCCTAAATATGTTATAACTATTGATTTTACCATTCCAATTGCATGAATCATCCCACCAGGTCTCAGTAATACCAGCTAGATACAATTTATGCTTATAAATTAGCAATTCCAATGTCTTCTGTTTGTTACCAAGCACTAGTGTATAAGTAATTCAAGATTTTTTTTCCTTCTTCATGTCGTTTTTTTCACAAGGACTAAAGTAACTTTGGATGTCATCCAATAAGCATCCAAAATGTTGGGTGCTTTTTTGACTCAAACCTCTGACATTTGAAGTTCATACGTTGCTATTTCAGATAGTGTTGTGCTTGTGTTTCTTTTTTCTCATTTAGAGGCTTTCAAACTTTTAGGAGGATTATTTTAGTTCTGTTATTACAGTGCCAGCCTCCAAGGAATGTTCTGAGGCCTGATTTATTGTTTGTGTAACTCTGGATTTCAGGGGTTACATTGTATTGATCCTTGGATGAACTGTGTTATAACAGTGACCAAAAATGTTTGTTTTTATTTGTTCTTATTTGTCCATCTAATCTGGATTGTCCTACAGTTGGGCACAGAAGATTACAAAAGCATGGCCTATTGCAGTGCTTTCTATGTGGGCTTTAACCAGAAGATCCAACAGCTGCACCAGGCCCTTTGGGGGTAGAGGCAGCTCTGCACTTCTGGAAAGGGCAGAGCCTTGGGCAGAAAGGGGGGAGCCTGAGGCAGCCAGCCCTTAGCACCACCCAGATCATGCCATGTCAGAACCCCTTTCCCTCCCCAGTTCTTAGAGCCAAAAAGACTACACTGTACAGCACTCCAATGGAGATTTAAATGGCAGGGACTCCAGACACTGCAACTGCTGTAGTAACCCCAGGCACTGGGCACCAGGGCAGATTCCCTCTTTGCCACCTCCCTTACCCTCCTCCCGTTGGTGGGCCTGGCTAAAAGCAATAAGAGACCACCTGGAAATTACAATCAATGGAGAGCATGGCTCCCCACTTACTCAGTGGGGACCTTTATAATAAATTTTACAAAATACACAATCTAGGCAACTATTGGAGAAGTTGGGGAATATGATCTATTATAAGATTCCAAGTGTATTTCAGAATAATATTCAAAATTTCAAATATGGACAGGTATGTTATAAAAACAGAGCAATGCATTCCTGAAACTAGAAAGTTCAAAAGTCTTAGAGCCCCCAACTGACTTCGGAGGAAACTCAGTGCAGTTATCCAATGGTAAAATGTGTCTATTATACAAATTAATTACAACCACATTGCTTTTTCTTCCCACCGCCCCTGGATTCTCACTTTGGATTCCACTTTCATGCTGCTAGAAATGTAATGACTTTAAACATTAGGGTCAGATTCTCAGGCGTGCAAAGTTCACACTTCATGCAACTAAGGACGAAGGAGGTATAAGGCCCCATAAGACCTAGAACCTTGTCCTATATAACTACCAGGTAGCTGATAGCTCCAGACTGTAATCCAGCAGCCACTGTAGCCAGCTTTTGTTCCTCTTCTCATGACCTGCTACGAACACATCCTTCAGGAAATTCTGCCTTGAGATTTTGACAGATGGCAACCCCATGGTTCCTGATGGGCTCCCTGCCCTATACTAACCCAAGAAGTATTCCAGGAAGCATTTAAGCAACAATGTGGATCTTTTGTTGCTGACAAGACTGTTCTTGCTCCTTGTTCTAGAATTCCTGCCTTGGCCTTTGCTTGATTTGAACTTTATCATGTGATTTGGATTCTGACCTTGGCCTGGGCAGGCTTTGCTGGGATACTGACAGGTGACTTTAATTCACTTTTCTACTCTCCTAGTTCTTGTCCAGCTATGGGAAATAACTTAAATAATAATTTAATTATAATTTATGGAATAAGTTAAAGCTGTCTAAGGTCTGGCACATTAGCTAGGGATCTAGTGGAGCATTGTGACTTCCCTTTGCCCCCTTTCTCCTCCTTCTACACTCATGATATGCCCTCCATACAGAGAGAAGACCTGGGCTGTGGCTCAGTATTTGCTACAGGAAATTCCTTGCTATTTGATCACTAACCTAGATGACAGCATGAAATTCATTTCACGCAGTTATTCTACTCAACCCTTATTTTAGTGACAGGAAAAACAACATTTAATTTTTATGCTTTTCTGGATCGCATCTGCAGGGTTAAACTTGATGCTTGTCACTAGTAAGCTCTAAGCTTTGTTATCCATACCAATGGCAAGAGCAAATCAGCATCTAGAAAGGAATATGTTACATTATTAGGTAAAGAGCAAATATTTTGTACCAGATGACTGGATAGTGTTACTTAAATTTGGTATTAATTACGTATAAATTAGTTTGTGAGTGTACCAGTGAACCCCTCCCACACCCTGAGGATCAAATTTGGTGCCCCTTCCTTTCCCACATAGAACCCAATGGCTATAAGTAATTTTAAAACTATTTATTTTGCGGTTGGGCGGTATGTATATTAGGACAGTATTTCACTGCAAAATTTAAGCACCTTCCAGAAGTGCATTAAGCAATATGACTAACTTCTTCCATGTGTAGTTCCTTTCGTCTGACCTCCTTCTTACAGGGAAGAATGATTTTGAAGTTTTTTTCCCCATAGGGTTTGTGTGCTGGCTGGCCATCTCTTGAACCATTTGTGGCACTATCTGGAAATAGCCAGCATTAAGGACTCTCAATGCATCTTCATAAAGATGGTGATCTCTTTCACCAAATAACTCAAAAATGACTAAAAATGAGAGGAAACTGAGCAGCCACCTCAAAGGGGTCACAATAACTAGTACTAGCACCTTCAAGATTACTGCCATTGCCACAAAGATGAGTAATGTCATCACTGCAGGTGAGATAAAAAGGACTTGTTATGATGCTACAGAATGGCCTGGTGAATAATGGTAACTGCATCAGTAAATTGCATAGGCACTCCTAATGGGTACACAATATCTGGGACTAAAACTCCAAATCATTTCTTGTGGGAAGTGCAACATTGTTTAAGAAATGTGAATCTTATGTGTTACAAATTCATTCCATACACGTTCTTTTCAAAAGCTTTCTTAGAGGATTACACAGACAAAATTACCTGTGCTTTTTTAGCTCATTCAGGCTCATATCACTAATAAGATAGTAGTTCTAAACAGGGAATGCAGGACAAATAGGGCCTATTCAGTAGTGAAGCCATTTTGAGTTTATTTTTTAAAATTAATGGAAAATGCACAAATTTCTGTTTCTATGTGGGAGCTGTTCACTTTTCAGCAGATGGCACTATATAGTACATTGTACTGTGCTTTTCACTTCGATTATGATAACTTTTTGCCAATTTACTTAGAAAACAGGTTGAGAGTGACACAGAAAATCTTTGTTTGATCCGTGAAAACAGGAAATGTATTGACCCGACTGCAGCAGGACTAGCAGTAGGCTCTTATCTCACCAGAAGCAGGAAGTTACAAGCCAGTAAAACTTCATTTCTTTTGTAAATAGAAACCAAATATATTTAATAAATTTTCAGCACTCTGGTCCTTTAGTGCTAGAAAAGCATTACATTGCCAATGCATCATAGTCTTCATAAAAAAATCAATGAGTAGACCTGTAGCACCTTATATATCATGAGCTTTCATGTGCAAAACCCACTTCTTTAGATGTGAGTAAGATAGGTAGATTTTCCCCATGAACGCTCATGATACTATACATATATTTTGTTGGTTTCTAAGATGCTACAGGACTATTCATGTGTTCGTTTTTTAAGTTACAGACTAACACAGCTAACCCTCCCAATCTTCATAGTGTTTGCAACATAAAATCATAGAATTATAGGGCTGGAAGAGACCTCAGGAGGTCATTAAGTCCAGCCCCTTGCCCAAAACAGGACCAATCCCAACTAAATAATCCTAGTCAGGGTTTTGTCAAGCTGAGACTTAAAAACCTCTAGGGATGGAGATTCCACCACCTCCCTAGGTAACCCATTCCAGTACTTCACCACCCTCCTAGTGAAATAGTTTTTCCTAATATCCAACCTAGACCTCCCCCACTGTAACTCCCCCATTGCTCCTTGTTCTGCCATCTATCACTACTAAGAACAGCCTCTCTCCATCCTCTTTGGAAGTTAAAGGCTGCTATCAAATCCTCCTTCACTCTTCTCTTCTTCAGACTAAATAAGCCCAAATTCCTCAGCCTCTCTTCATGGGTCATGTGCTCCAGACCCCTAATCATTTTGGATGCCCTCCATTGGACCCTCTCCAATGCATCCACATCCTTTCTATAATGGGGGAAGGGGAGCCAGAACTGGACACAATACTCCAAATGTGGCCTCATCAGTGCCGGATAAAGGGAAATAATCACTTCTCTAGATCTGCTGGCAATGTTCCTCCTAATGCACTCTAATATTCCATTCACCTTCTTGGCTACAAGGGCACACTGTTGACTCATATCCAGCTTCTCATCCACTGTAATCCCCAGGTCCTTTTCTGCCAAATTGCTATTTAGCCAGTTGGTCCCCAGCCTGTAAAAATGCTTGGGATTCTTCCATCCCAAGTGCAGGACTCTACATTTGTCCTTGTTGAACCTCATCAGTTTTCTTTTGACCCGATCCTCTAATCTTTCTAGGTCACTCTGAACCCCATCCCTGCCCTCCAATGTATCTTCCTCTTCCCCTAGCTTAGTGTCATCCGCAAATTTGCTCCATCCCCTCATCCAGATCATTAATAAAGTTGCTGAACAAAATTGGTCCTGGAACCAGTCCTTGGGGCACTCCACTTAAAACCAACCACCTATCTGACATCGAGCTGATCACTACCCATTGAGCCCAACAATCAAGCCAGCTTTCTATCCACCTTACAATCCATTTATCCAATCCATACTTCCTTAACTTGCTGGCAAGAATATTGTGGGAGACCATATCAAAAGCTTTGCTAAAGTCAAGACATATCACATCCACTGACTTTCCCATGTCAGCAAAGCCAGTTACCTCATCATAGAAGCTAATCAGATTGCTCAGGCATGACTTTCCTTTGGTGAATCCATTATGACTATTCCTGATCACTTTCTCCTCTCCCAAGTGCTTCAAAATGGGTTCCTTGATGATCCCCTCCATGATTTTTCCAGGGGCTGTGGTAAGGCTGACTGGTCTGTTGTTCCCTGGATTGTCCTTCTTCCCTTTTTTAAAGATGGGCACTGCTTTTGCCTTTTTCCAATCATCCAGGATAAATCCCGATCTCCACAAATTTTCAAAGATAATGGCCAAAGGCTCTGCAATGACATTTGCCTTCTCCCTCAGTACCCTTGGACACATTAAATAATGCCCAATGGATTTGTATATGACTACCTTTTCTAAATAGTTCTTAACTTGTTCTTTCTCCACCGAGGGCTGCCTACCTCCTTCCCATACTGTGTTGCCTAGAGCAGTAGTCTGGGAGTGGACCTTGTCTGTGAAGACAAAGGCAAAAAAAGCATTGAATGCTTCAGCTTTTGCCACATCATCTGTCACTGGGTTACCTCTCTCATCCAGTAAGGGTCCCACACTCTCTCTGATCACCCTCTTATTACTAACATGCCTGTAGAAACCTTTCTTATTACCCTTCACATCCCTTAGTAGCTGCAATTCCAATTGCGCTTTCGCCTTCCTGATTAGCCCCCTGCATTTTTGACCAATATATTTATACTCCTCCCTAGTCATCTGTCCAAGTTTCCACTTCTTATAAGCTTCCTTTTTGTGTTTAAGCTCACCAAGGATTTCCCCAGTAGGCCAATCTAGTCGCCTACCATATTTGCTTCTCTTACTGCGCATCGGGATGTTTTTTTTCCTGTGCCTTTAATAAGGCTTCTTTAAAATACTGCCAGCTCTCCTGACCCCTTTCCCCTTCATGTTAGCATCTCAAGGAATCCTGCCCACCAGTTCTCTGAGGAAGTCAAAGTCTGCTTTTCTGAAGTCCAGAGTGTGTATTTTGCTACTCTTCTTTTTTCCTTTTGTCAGTGTCAACCGATGGTCAGGGCAGTATGTGTGTGTATGTTACACCTGAGACTTCAACTGCTGGGACACAAGGTCCCGTCACAGCGGGCAGCCTGGGGAGGCTGATGGGCACCCCAAGAAGTTTAACGTCTGTGTCTTTGACCGCTAGGACCAGGTCCCTTCGCGGTGGGCAGCCAACAGGCCGACAGACGCCCCAGAGTTTACAGGGAGAGCTTATTACACTTCAGACTTTGACTGCTAGGATACATGATCCCTTCACAGTGGGCAGCCTAGGAAAGGCTGAGAGATGCCCCTATGGATCTGTCCTCTGGAAGCGACATGATCCAAATGCCCAGCTCTGCCTGTATCTGTCCCTTATGACGAGCTGGAGTTCTTTTAAATTGTTCTTGGTTCTGTTACAGCAACTGAAGGAGTCAGGTTAAAGCTTAAACAGTTACAGGTTTATTAAAGAAGCTTATAAATCATATGGTTACAATGGCTATTGCTCTATTTCTTAACTGCTAGCAAATATAGACCTTGAAAATGGTTACAAAGAAAATAAAGATAGAAAATAGAAATAATGGTACCAAGTGATAGCTTAATCTTTAAAGAGCGCTAAATCTATGTGTACACTTAAGACAAAGGTCACATCCAGGTACAATTTTTACCCCCTTCTGTGCCTCTTGACTCCAGCGTATCAGGCCAGGGCCGGTCCCTCAATTTCTAGGAAAGACGAATACGAGGTGGGCGCCCCCGTGGAACCTCGGGAGGCCAATCACCTAACCTGACCAGCAGATAGATGGTAGATTGACTCTCAGAGTAAGTGTGCTGCTGGACCCATCTTTATACCCATATGGGGCCCGTATCCTCTTTCTTATCTATGGTGGCAAATTTTGTTGGTCCGTCTTTGTGATGCCAGTTCTTACAAGGGAGTTTCCACTTAATTTACACTTGCAAGAGAGATATCTAAATTGTGAGTACTGGACATATTTTTTACTGGGCGGGAGATTCCTCCCCCCGGACAGTGTGTGTTCGTATCAATATAGGTTTCAGTCAAGGGCACTCCTCGGCAGCCTCTTGGTCAGCAATTGGTGTATCTCTGTTTACAACCATCCAGGGCCACAGCAGCCAGCATAGCCGGTCCTTCTGTCAAGGCTTCAAAGAGTATGCTGATTTTACTGCTTTGCGTGCACTGTATGCTTCCAGGCAAACAAAGATGGATGTTATAGGTCAGGGTTCCTGTCTGGCTACAGTCAGGATCATGAACTTAGATAGGGCCACGATAAGGTGGGTGCATAATTGGCTGGATAACTGTAGTCAGAGAGTTGTTGCTAACGGTGCTAAATCCTGCTGGAAAGGGATAACAAGTGGAGTTCCGCAAGGGTCTGTTTTGGGACCCGTACTGTTCAATATCTTCATCAATGATGTAGATATTGGGATAGAGAGTACGCTTATTAAGTTTGCAGATGATACCAAACTGGGTGGGGTTGCAACTTCTTTGGAGGATAGGGACATAATTCAAAATGACCTTAGCAAGTTAGAGAAATGGTCAGAGGTAAACAGGATGAAGTTTAATAAAGAGAAATGCAAAGTGCTCCACTTAGGAAGGAACAATCAGTTCCATACATACAAGATGGGAAGCGACTGTCTAGGAAGGAGCATGGTGGAAAGGGATCTAGGGGTCATAGTGGACCACAAGTTGAATATGAGTCAACAGTGTGATGCTGCTGCAAAAAAAATAAATATGATTCTAGGTTGTATCAACAGGTGTGTTGTAAGCAAAACTTGTGAAGTCATTCTGTCGCTCTATTCTGCACTAGTTAGGCCTCAGCTGGAGTACTGTGTCCAGTTCTGGGCGCCACATTTCAAGAAAGATGTGGAAAAATTGGAAAGGGTACAGAGAAGAGAGACAAGAATGATTAAAGGACTAGAGAACATGACCTATGAAGCCAGGATTCATGAACTGGGCTTGTTTAGTTTGGAAAAAAGAAGATTAAGGGGGGACATGATAGCGGTTTTCAAATATCTAATAGGGTGTCACAAGGAGGAAGGAGAAAATTGGTTCCTCTTGGTTTCTGAGGACAGGACAAGGAGTAATGGGCTTAAAGTGCAGCAAGGGAGGTTTAGATTAGACATTAGGAAAAAAATTCCTAACTGTCAGGGTGGTCAAATATTGGAATAAATTGCCAAGGGAGGTGGTGGAGATATTTAAGAACAGGTTAGATAGACATCTGTCAGGGATGGTGTAGGTGGAGCTTGGTCCTGCCTTGAGGGCGGGGGGGGCTGTACTCGATGACCTCTCAAGGTCCCTTCCAGTCCTATGATTCTATGATTCTATGAAACCTACCACCTCATGATCACTGCTTCCCAGATTGCCACCCACTTCTACTTCTCCTACTAGTTCCTCCCTGTTTGTGAGCAGCAGATCAAGCTGCGCATGGCCCTTGGTTGGTTCCTTCAGCACTTGTACCAGGAAGTTATCTCCAACATTCTCCAAAATCTTCCTGGATTGTCTGTGTACTGCTGTATTGGTCTCCCAACTGATGTCAGGGTGATTAAAGTTCCCCATGAGAACCAGGGACTCTGGTCTGGAAAGTTCTCTTAGGCTATGTCTAGACTGCAGGCTTCTTTCGAAAGAGGCTCTTTCGAAAGCATCTTTCGAAAGAGCCTCTTTCAAAAGATCGCGTCTAGACTGCAGGCGGATCTTTCGAAAGAGAAATCCGCTTTTTCGAAAGAGAGCACCCAGCGAGTCTGGATGCTCTCTTTCGAAGACGGCCTCTTTACATTGAAGAACACCTTCTTTCGAAAGAGGAACTTTCGAAAGAAGGCGTTATTCCTCGTGAAACGAGGTTTACCGCCATCGAAAGAAAAGCCGCGTTCTTTCGAAATAATTTCGAAAGAACGCGGCTTGAGTCTGGACGCAGGGGAAGTTTTTTCGGGAAAAGGCTACTTTTCCTGAAAAAACCCCTGAGTCTGGACACGGCCTTAGTTGCCTGCAGAAAGCCTCATCTACCTCATCCACCTGATCTGGTGATCTATAGCAGATACCAAGCACAACATCACCCCTGTTGCTTCCACCTCTAAACCTAACCCATAGACTCTAGACATGTTTTTCTCCCTCTATATACTGGAGCTGAGAGCAATCATATTGCTCTCTTATATACAGTGCAACTCCTCCTCCTTTTCTCTCCTACCTGTTCTTCCTGAACAGTTTATATCCTTCCATGACAGTGCTCCCGTCATGTGAGTCATCCCACCAAGTCTCCGTTATTCCAATAAAATCATAGTTCTTTGACTGGGGCTCATAATTCTTTCTGTCTGTTTCCTAGGGTTCTTGCATTTGTGTACAAACACCTTAGAACAACCTTATTATTTTAGACATTTTCCTTTCATTAGCAGTGACTGCCAATCATATCAGTTAGCCATGGGATTTTGTGTTAAACTAACTCCACTATAACTCAGTTCAAAGCCCATAAAGCTATATTTCACATGTAGCATGTTGTTCAAGATTGCATTTCAATAAGGGCCAGTTCCTGACCTATTTCTGACCCTATAAACTGATCTGAGCAATAATCAGGGGAGAATACATTTCCCCAATCAGAAGTGTTAGGAGCAGAATAATTGGCCCTATCTGCCCCCCTTGAAGTCCTATTATAGGGGACATGCTGAAGTGAGGAGCAGAAAGTGAAGGGAGTTAATTTACAATGAGTTGAGCAATATGAGGATTCTAGTTGGCCATGCAGTCCTGGAGAGCCTATTGTAAGTTGGTAAGGCAGATCTAATTTACTCTGAGCACTCAGTCCCCATAGTAGACCGGGATATGGTGGGGCACAATAGTGACATAAAGATGCCTTTGCCCCACCTAACCCAACTTTCTGCAGTGTGCATTTGTAGAACTATATAATATCCTTTTATAGACCCTAGACAAATCTTGAATTCATATCTCAGAAAATTAGTCTGACTGATTTAACACTCTAGTGTCAGCTAGCCCACAATGGAGTTCTTTGCTTCATATTATTCAGCAGACACAGTGTTTGCTAGCAAAAGATTGTCAAAGCAGATTTTGTTTAACATTAAAATAAATTGCCAAGTTTGTCAGTAAGTTTGTCCTATTTTCCCCTTTCATTTCCCCACTAGTCCGCCCCATACTCTCTTCCTATAATTGGTTACTTAGGAAGCTGATGTTAACGACACATAATTTTTGCCACATCTCAGGTCCCTAGCCCTTTTGGTTTAACAATTGCAAACCGTATTTGAAAGGAAGCAAGATGCTATTCCCATAATTCTGCCAGAAGACATAGCTCTTATCCTGAATCGGAACCTGTGAAATTGTTGAAAGGAAAAGAATGTGTGTTGGCAATAGTGCTTGATCTATGTTTCAAGAGCACAAGTGAAACCAGCCTCCCGTGGGCTGCAGACAAAGACTACTAAAAGGATGTTCTCATAAGCAAAAAGCTGCAGGCCCTGCCTTCTTCCTCTTCCTGTCTCAATGTACAGAAGTAGATTTCAAAATTAACTGCAAAAAAACCCTGCAAAACTTCCAGAACTCAGAGCTGCTCTCTCTCTAAGTTTTTTGTTGAGGAAAATATAAAATTGGGGTGTAAATTGCTATGGAACTATTAATTTCATTAGAGCTATGCTGATTTATAGCAAATGAGGAACTGTCCTAAAATTTTTCTACGTGTGTTTAGAGCACCTTCTATGCTCGTGAAATGTTGCAGAATAACAAAATACAAAACCAAATTCCTTTCATTGACCTGCATACATAGATGGTCAGGGATGGGTGGCCCTAAACCTTTGGTGGTCAGAAGATGGAACTGCACAGCAGGAAAATCACTCATTACTTGCCTTGTTCTGTTCTTTCCGTCTGAAGCATCTGGCACAGCCACTGTCAGAAGGCAGAACTAAATGGACCATTGGTCTGATGCAGTATGGCCATTCTTCTGTTCCTACATTCTTACAGATAGGTGATATACCAAATGTATCTTGACTACAGATGGCTGTTTTACTGTAAATATGTCATTATTTCAATGAGTATTTTCCAAAGTGTGGGGTGCATTCATCTGGGGAGGCCTAAAGGACTAGCTGGATAACATGGAAAGACTGCTCTTCAATTTTTCAGAATACTTTTTTGTAAAAAGAACAGCTCTAGTTTTTTTTTTTTTTTTTTTTTTTTTTTTTTTTGCGTAAAAGGTATGGCTCAAGTACTGAGTCTGACTATTGAGCTTTAGTTATAGGATCAGAGTCTAAGTTTGTCTTTACTTACTGTGATCCTATATCTACAATATAGAGCGGCCTGTCTGCTTTTTGGGAGAAAGGTGTAATTTGCTTTTCTAATGCCACATTCTCCTGTCAAAGGGTATGTCTACACTACCACCCTAGTTCGAACTAGGGTGGTAATGTAGGCAACCGGAGTTGCAAATGAAGCCTGGTATTTGAATTTCCTGGGCTTCATTTGCATAAAGCTGGGTGCCGCTATTTTTAAATGTCCGCTAGTGCGGACTCCGTGCCGCACGGCTACACGCGGCACGGACTAGGTAGTTCGGACTAGGCTTCCTAGTCTGAACTACCGTTACTCCTTGTGAAGCCTAGTCCGAACTACCTAGTCCGTGCCGCGTGTAGCCGCATGGCATGGAGTCCGCACTAGTGGACATTTAAAAATGGCGGTGCCCGGCTTTATGCAAATGAAGCCCGGGAAATTCAAATCCTGGGCTTCATTTGCAACTTTGGTTGCCTACATTACCACCCTCGTTCGAACTAGGGTGGTAGTGTAGACATACCCAAAGATATCAATGGGAGTTGCCAATATGCAGCTGCCATCATGGTCAATATATGATAGACACAACTATGGTCTTCTGAGCCAAGGGCATGATACATTACAGCTTTAGCTGAAGAGTCTAGAGGTGCAACTACACAGAAGGGCTTAACTCAAAATAAGCTACGCAAATTGAGCTATGTTAGTTGCGTAGCTTATTTCAAAATAGCTTATTTCAAAAGAGGGAGCATTTACACAGCACTTATTTTGAAATAGACCACTCTTCTTCTGACTTCACTTACTCCTCATAGAATGAGGGTTACATGAGTCGGAGTAAGAAGTCCTCCAGCTTGACATTATTTCAACATTATTTCGAAATAACTGTCTGATATGTAAATGCAGACTAAGTTATTTCAAAATAACACTAGTTATTTTGAAATAGTGTTGCTGTGTAGATGTACCCTAAAAGAATTGCATCTTCTATAGATGAGTCACAGAAGGAAATGTGTAATTCAGAATGACCAATGAATTAGACAAATATGGTTTAAGACTAATACAATATATGGTCCTAAAAGTATATAGAAATGAATATGCACATACTTGCTATTTTAACCAGTTTTCAGCATAGTAATATCTATGCATTTAAACCAATCCCCAACTCCAAAACTGTTAAATGTATGAGATAAATCAATATTTTAAGAAGTCATGTAAAATTTCATTTACGTGGTCGGCAAACCACGGTATTTAGAATAGAGGCTCATGAATCCTGCACATATGGTGGTTGGTTGATAATCTGTTCTTTTTTTAACGCAGTGCTTCTATTTGAAGTATCACCCTCAAAACTGATACAACTGTCACAGATAACTTAAAACAAAAAATCTGTTCTTTAAAATAATTGATGTGACACTGTGAACAATATGTACTTTTGCACTGTGTACTGTCAGATTGCCTGCCAATGTACTGTGCCGTAGCATGTAACACTTGCAATATGACATTCAGAAACAAGTACCTACTCTTAAAATCCCATTCACATGCAAGTAAATATTATTAATGATATATGAATGATACAACTGCTTATATATATATGCAATCAAAATACGTAATGTGGTACAACAGGTGACTTCAAAAATGCCCATTGTCTCTATGCCTATGCATGTGAATTGGCATTGGCTTATGACCCATTTGCACATGTGATTACTCAATACTGCACACACAATTTTAAGCAGGAGCAATGAGTGAGTACAGTTTTAAAGACTCACCATTTATCTATAGTTGAAAATGTGATGCAAAAGAACTGTGTATTTGCTGAATTTTTTTCATATTACAATGCACATTTATGAGCATTAAAATAAAATATATACAAATCTACTCACCAAAATACTGTTTATTTTAAACATGAATACTTCAAATTTCTGTCCTCTTACTCGTGTTCATCTGTTCATGTATAAGCAACATAAGATGCTTATTTTTAAACATTAATCTATGCTTGTTGACAAATATAATTTGATTCTTCTTGATCCTGTAATTTTTTTTTAAATAATCATATTTTGCATATTTTCTAAAGCTAACTTTACATTTAAACTAGAGTTGAGTTTAATCCTCGGAAAGGCTCTGTGTGGTGTACATTACCAAGCTATGCTCTATTGAATTTTTGTGAGCACAGCAACTTCCAAAGAGAGGTTTATCTGACAGTCATATAAAAATATTTTGAATTCTTGTTGACTGAACTTTTTTTAAAAATAGCCAACTACACTACATTTTTAGTGTAGTTGTGGCTAAATACTGGATAAGAAATTAAATTACTTTTTTGTTAGATAAATTCTTTATAGACAGACAAATAAGAATAATTTTAACTACTGCAAAATAGCTGATAAAATTTCGATGGCATAGCTATCAGTGTTGACACAAAAATCTTTCAGTCTTCCACTTAATTTTTTTAACAAAGATTTGGCCAATTATTTATCTTATATAGAATTTATAGAGACATGGAATCCACCCACTTCTTTGCAATATAGAGGATATATTTGTGGCAATATTACTGTGAGGTCACAGCATTTATTTCATGAATGTCTCCGTGTGTGTTCACAGACATATGTAGGGATTGTGGACAGTGGACCAACAGTTAGCTCACTAACCATGTCATCAGCCTCCATGCAGATCACCTAATCTAATTCTGTGGAGTGGGACACTGCAGACCTAAATTCTGTGGAGAAAAGTGGGCTGCGGAGTCCTTCTAAGTGGCTTATGCACAACCACCCTTCCCACATCCCAGAATGAAATAGATCACTTAACCACACTGAGCAAAATAGAATCTAAGGAAACTTAGAGTTACAATGCATTGCATCCCCCAGTGTGACTAAGGATGCCATTATATTTTTCAAATTCAGTCAGGCAATGCCCAGAAGCTGTTTATTTAAATTAGTTACCAGTGACCTTGACTTAGCTTTACTTTAACTATATGTAACATTAAATACCACAATTCAAATAACTAAATCTCCAAAAGCAACTGAAATAGGAATAAAGCAGCAAATGCATAGGAGACAATTAACCAAGAACACCAATGCAAATACTGACCAAAATTAGTTTGCTACATATTAAAAATATTAGCTTGATATTGTGGATCAAGTAATAGCAAAGGTATTATTTCCAGTTACCAAGGTAAATGCCTAATTTCTTCTTTTGGTTTAATTTTCTCTGCATAACTGTTCAGATAGTTTTTGTGATGAAAAATCATAATCTCTGACTGTAACACAAATCTAATTATTATGTCTTAATTTCTGTAAGCACAGTTTCCTCCATTGAAACATTGAAATTCAAATGACAATCAAAAGCACAAGTTATCATATTCACACCAATAAACCAGATCAGACAACAGCAGTGTCGCGACACAGCTAAATTTCAGGGCTTTATGATGGTGAAGAGAACTTTCCAAATCTAAATAGAAAGTAAAGAGAAGAGTGTACTTTTCCATATGCGTTGTGAGCTCCCATTCATGAGTAGGATGTTGATTCTGAAGCTTAACAATGAACATGTAAATATCATCAGTAACAATTTTACTCCCAAGTATTTTTGCACAAGTATTTGGCTAATCTGCTTATTCATTTTTGTTGGATGTAATGTCTGCATTTATATATTTTCAGTGTGGCAATAACATATTTAGGTACCAATAATGATATGGTATTGTGACAGATATTTGGGACAATGTGGGCTCCGCTTGCTGAGGTGAAGAAGTAACAGTACAGGGCTAGTTAGAAAATATTAGTATGTTTCTAGTTATTCCCCCAAAGGTCAGGTAGAGTTATGGTGTAGCTCCACTCAAATGCTACACATATCAGTCACTTAGAATTTCAAACCCTCCTTTATTTTTGATAACCAAAATTCCTAACTTTCTCCTGCACAGACCTCCCTCTCCCCCACAAAAAAATTCATCCCTGACTACTTCCATAATGCAATTAGATAAGGAACAGTTTTATTTTTGAATTTATTTTCAGCTGTCACAGAATTTAGTACTGTAGTGCCACAGAAGGCAACATATTTAGTTGAAGTGTTTAAGTCTTGCATGCTGTAAAGTATGGAGCCTTCAACATGAGATAGTTAACCAATATGCATTACATTTCTGGATAGTTTAATTTCATCATTAGCATTTTTCTTGTGAATTTGTAACTCAACTATAGCCTCTCCATGTCTTGGCTTGCACTGTGCATTAAAATGTGTGAACATTGCTAAGAGTATACCACTATAATACTTAATTTAAAATAGATAACCATGATTTGCTTCCACATTATAATTTTTTTAACCAGTGTTGCTCAGAACATTGTGCTCCTTATACATTATGGAAGAGGCTTGCCCATATAATGAGACAGGAGTAATTTCAAACTCAATTCTGAATAACGTGATTCACAACTACGCTAAAAAGCCTTTTAGATGTGTTAAAGACTATTCCTAACAGAGTTGTATGGGCCTGTTAAGAAGTTCACTGAACTATGTTAGCTTGGATGGTACTTTTCTACAGCAAAGATGAGCTGGTGGAAGTCATTTTTTGCATTTACCTCATCAAATTGAATATCTTTTGAATATTACTTCATTAGAAACTCCAAGTAGTAGAGAGACAGTGTGTTCCCTATCCTCCAGTCATGGTCCCTATGTCAGTGGCTTGGAGGGGAATGGCATAGAGCCACGGTGCCAGCTCTGTGCCATCTTGGAATTCCTCCTATTATGGACGTGTCCTCTGCAAGCTCGTGTAAACCAACTTTAACAGCTCATTTCCACCAACAAACCAGTGCAACTATGCCATTGCAGTGCCAAGGACCTGTCCCAGTTCAACTAGCTATGGCCATTCATGTACCTGAAAATATGGAAGTTCCAAAGATCTAATAAACATGTAAGTATTAAACATCTCTCTTTTTGAAGAAAATATTTTTAAAACAATGATGCATGTTTTTCTTCATACTTTTAATTTTTTTCCTATAAATGTCCTCTTCTCTTTTGAATTTCCTTCTAATTTTTCTACCATGTATACTAATTAAAAATATTTAAATAAGAAACAGTACGTTCTTAATTAAAATGGCTGTTGAACTGAAGTTTAGAGTTAAAAACTTCACCCTAAGCTGGCAAGACATCAGGCTGGAGGATTTAAAGTGGTATAGTTCAATGAAAACCATGTAAAAAACTATGTCTGTTCTTAATATAACCATTTCTAAAGTTTCAATCATTCATAACAAATGTTAAATATTTTTCAGTATTCACATAGACAGAAATAGATAGCGGGTAAAATCACCTTCTGATGAATATTGTCTACAATGTTTCTATAAGGAACTGACTTACACAAAAACAACTCTCTTATTTTTGAATTTTCATTTCAGAGCACAGCTGGTACAGTTTGCAAATTTTCTCCACCTTTAGTACTGCGATTAAGAGACAAGATGAAGGAGCATGAATACGGTATTGTAAATTTGTGTCCTGTGCACCTATGACCTAAGTAGCTACATGCAAAAATTAAAATCACAGTGATTCTGTCCAAAATTGCCAAATTCTCACTTCTTCCTTGTTTTACCTGCAATCCAAAATGGGCTCTATAATTGGTATTTTCTTCTAAGATACTTTATTTCTCTGTCATTGAGAAGTAATGCCATTGTTTTCTCTTCCCATGGGCCAGTGTGAGATTCCATCTCTAAGTGCTGAACTAGTGGCCTGCTGCTGTCATTGGCCAATGTGGAATAACATGCAAGCTCGTCATGGTTACCTAGAACACAGCATTTATCACCTCATTGTGATTGTTGCAAAAGAAGAAAGACTGAGGAAACACACATTATTTAACTCTAAAGTTGTTTGACATATGTAGTATTTCTACATGGAACAGGCTAGTTTCAATGTTCATTTCTTGGGTGAAACATTTGTGGATAATAGAAAAATAGTGAGTAGTGGGGGGAATCTGTGTGTGTGTGTGCATGGGACCATATTGGAGAATAAAGAATGTCCCTGATTTCATAGGTCAGTGTCCCTCATTCTAGTCTCTTACATTGGTGTTTTCTTTCCATATTAAAGTACTGGAGGATAAAATGTATAATTGTCAGTACTGTACTGAAAAGTCAGTATTTACCACACAATTGTATCTGGATTTTCATGGCTGGGGTCTTTTTTTTCTTCTTGTGCTCACAAAAGAATTTCACTGTGTGATAATTGCATGAAATGCAAATATTGCCTTTTTAATGACAACCACTAAAGGTCTGTGTCTCTTAACTGTATTTTTTGTACATTTTTTTGAAAACAAACTGGTACTTAAAGAGTATTTGAATTGTTGCTTTGGCAGATGGTGCTAAGAGCATTCTCGACCTTATCAATCTTTTTCATCATTGTGTAGAAACAGTTTATTTAAATTAGAAAACAAACTATTTTCTGTCATGTAAACTAAACAGAAGGAAGCAAACATTTTAATATGCAGATTAAATTTAAATTCACCATAGTATTTGTTCAATTGATGTACTGAGAGCATACCTAGAGCTAAGGTTACCTAACACTTTCCATTATAAGACACTGCCTTCTATGGCTTATAACTTTGTCAAACTTTAATTGACATATTAAATTGATAAAATGTTCCATACATGGTGTCTCCCACAGATTGATTGCTTTGGGTTTTTTTCTTTTTTGAGCGTTTCAGTTAAAATGGTATGGCTGTTCTGAAAGCAAGATTAGGGAAAAAATATTTTGACTATGTTTAAAAAAGTTATTCAGCCTTTGCTTTGGAACAAGGATTTGAAATTCGACAGGAAATTTCTATCAAAAAGTGGTTGTGTATGAGTGTGTGTCCTAAATTTGGCCAAACTAATAAGCCTCCGAAAAACTGCAGTTTACACGTGCTCAGTAGATATTTACAAGGGTTTGGCACCTAAATTCTCTGAATATTCTTTCTGCATTGAGCATGCACAATCCCCACACAATTTCTACATGCTTACTAGAGTGCGTATACTCCATCTCCCTAAGAATCTTGACCTGATTATGATATTGCTTACTGTATGCATCTACTGAGTTAATTCACTAATAGATTTGTCAGGAGATGCATTAAGGATACAGGAAATGACTCCTAATATGTCCCTTTCCACAAACACTTGAGGAACAATGAGGAACCATTTCCTCTGAGGCTCTGGCTTTTCCCAGGGAAAACTGAGTGCCTGTCTGGGGCAGGAGGACTGAATGTCTCAGGAGGATTATAGACACACATACGTTCTCAAGGAGAGTATTAGAATGAAAAGATAATCCTCCCTCCAAAACCTCCAAAGATTATGAGAAATGTAAGCCTAGTGATGCTTCCATTTTGGAATAATATTCTTTTCTCTATTGCTTTGCTTTTCCTACTGTTAAGATTGAACAATACATTGTTTTAAGATTATTTTTTTTTCACTATGGGTATGTCTACACTATGGGATAAGGCCGAATTAAGATATGCAACTTCAGCTACATTAATTGCATAGCTGGAGTTGAAGTACCTTAACTCGACTTTTGGAGCTGTCTTCGCTGCAGGAATGTTGAAGGGAGAACACTCTTCCTTTGACTTCCCTTACTCCCTGTACCAAAAGACAGGACTATGTAGCACTTTAAAGACTAACAAGATGGTTTATTAGATGATGAGCTTTAAACCATCTTGTTAGTCTTTAAAGTGCTACGTAGTCCTGTATTTTGTTTCAGCTACACCAGACTAACACGGCTACATCTCTATCACTTACTCCCTGTGAAATCACAGTTACTGGGATTGACCGGAGCACCCCTCTCAGTTCGAATTACATTTCTTCACTAAACCCACTCATTCGAAAACTAGAAGATCGACAGTGCAGCTTTGATCTTCCCTGTAGAGTAGACATCACTGGCAACAACATCTTAAGGGAAGGATTGCAGGTACCAAGTCTGGGTACTGGTTAAACATTGTTTGGTACACAAGGTGCTTCCACCCTGCACACAGTCAAATTGTGAAAATGTCAAAGGATTCCACCACAGGGAGCTAAAGGCCTCATATCTGAGACAGGTGCACTCAGAGAGATGAAGGAAGTGGCTACAGGTACTGATAATCCTCTAAACATGACAATTAGCATGTAATTAAAGACTGCATTGTAATATCTAGGCAAACTTAATGCTGGCTTTTCCTAAATTTTGAGTGCTACATTTACAACTGAAACATTCTTTTACTTTTTAATGTATTTTTATTTTTCTTTGGTCATGTGGTTGCAGTTTCCCTGGAGTGAAGAAAGAAATGAAATCCGATTTTCAGAATTACACGGATTCTGAAAAAGTTTTACTATTGATTTCCTTGAAAAATATTTTAGCTTGAAGTTAAGGGCAGCTCTGTTTTAGATGGGGCTTGTTGTCTGGATCTATTATTTAGATTCTTAATGGACCTGAAACTTGATTGTTAACTTATAAGAAACATCCACATAATTTATTAATTATTAAATCTCTCCCCCCTCACAGATTTAGCTTTTGAATATTATAAAAATATTTATGAATTGTGTTTCGAGACATTTAGATTTCTCTAGAGCACATGACATATGAAACCATCTTTAGTAAGTAGAACACACCTAATTTTTTGTAAAATGGACTTTGCTTTCTATATATGGATCGAAATGCCCCATATCCATATTCCAAATGTGAAAGATCATTTGCCAAATTAAAAAGATATAATGGAATGTTCCCACTTTCTGTCCTCTAGCTTTCATTGTGAAAGGAATAAAGTTAATTTATCACCATTTGAAAATATGTATTTGTTAAACTTAGCAGGCAAGTATTCTGGAAAGGAAAAACATATTAAAATGAAACAATATAACCTAAGAGCTAAACTGCACTGGGAAATTTTGCTATATCATGTTAAGTAGAGCTAAACCCCTATATACAAGTGGATTTAGGTCAGGACTCATTCACAAAAAGATGCCCAGTTCTTGTCTCCTTGTATATTTAATGTAGCATTTGAGCTTTAAATGCCTACAGTTAATTTATATTACTGTGATTTATTTTGGCAGAAAAGCTTCTGTGTTTAATGATGTAATAACTATTAAAAGTAATAATTAGAAATATTGAAGATGATCTTATCTCACATACTTTCTTTATAGGACAACATACTGAAGTTTTGAAACCATGTATGTGTATTTTACAGTCACAGTAGCTATAACATTTTTGTAACTGCTTCATTGTTTTGCATAATTCAGTCCCATCTATCTTATTTCTAAATCTGTAATGTTTTACCATTCTACACACTGATGTAAACATTTCAATGGCTTGATCTGCAAAGCATACTATTATTCAACCAGGGCATGTAAAAATTAATCTCAGGTTCTCATGTCAGTCAAACTGGACATAAAGATTCTCCTCTCACCCACTTCAGCTGAAACATAGCCAATGTAAAAGGGACAGATCATGAAAATAGGAGGCACTGACTCAGCAAAGCATTTAATCACATTTCACTTGAAGCATATGCCTAAATCTTTGACTTGAATTCAATTTAAACACATCCTTACTCTTACGCATATACACACATGTTTTATTTTATTAGTGTATTTTTAGTGTACTTTATTTTATTAGTGTTTGAATTTGATTTTATAGGCATCAACAATGTGCTTGGTACAGTACAGAACAAACAGAATTTCATCATGGAAACACTTCACTCAACAAAACTTCCATAAAGCTAATGGGAGTTTAATTTGGATAAGTGCAGCCAATATGGACATTCAGATAATTGATGATAAATTAAAATAACTCAAACCATGGTGTTATAAAAGAATTCTGAAAATATCATGGATTGACAATACAGCCAATGAAAAGGTATTGGAGATGACTGGAACTCACCAAACAATAGTCAAGAGATCTTATGGGGAAAAAAGATTTGATTTGCAGGGCACATTTTAAGAGGTTCAGTGACCAATGCATTTTTACAGGCACAACAAGCAATTGTTGATAGTAGAATACGAGGTAGAAAAAGATCATGGATGGAGAATGTGGTATACTAAGCAGATGAAAAGGTGTGTTCATCCACAAAGAGATGAGCACAGGATCATTCAGAATGAGCTATCATGGTTGGTGGTCAAAGACCAGCTGTGCCAATTGTATACCACATGATGGTTTCTTTATGCAAAGAATACAGGGAGAGAGAGAATAGTAATAGAGATGTAGCCGTGTTAGTCTGGTCTTGCTGAAACAAAAGACAGGACTATGCAGCACTTTAAAGACTAACAAAATGTTTTATTAGGTGGTGAGCTTTCGTGGGCCAGACCCACTTCCTCAGGTCAAATTGTGGAAGAAAATTGGCATGACCATATATACCAAAGGGGTACAATCAAAAAGAAGTGAACACATATAAAATTGACAAATCAGATTTTAGTTGGGGTTGGGCAGGGCATGGCTGGGGGGGGAGGCTGTAAACAGGCCTGGTCTCAGGGGAAGGGGTGTGGCTTTGGGTAGATGGAGTGGGGCTTCAGCTGCCTTCCCCATCTGGGCCTTCACCTGCTGCCGATGCACTGTTCCAAACAAATTTTTCTACAAGTTAATCTCCAAACTTTCTCCCATTTCAATCTTTTTTTCAAATGGCAAAGTAGAAGTTAGCAAAGGCAATGAAGATGAACGGAACGACTAATTAGTTAGCTACTGGGGGGGATGAAGTGCGTAAGTAAATCTTGCTGTCAGTGATAGTCAGAATTAAATATTTCTGTCAGTGATAGTCATAACTAGTAACATTTCACTACCAGATTTATGAGACATAGCAATCTATCTCCATTACAGGGCAGACGCCTTACTTATAGTGGGTTAAAGAGAATCCCAGTTTTTATTTTACATGTCTTTTCCATGCCACATTTCCTGTGTTCTAGTCTTACGCAGCAGTCACGTGTATTCAGGTGGGGCTTCAAACATCTTACAGCTATTAGAATTTTTTTAGAAATTTCCACCAATGCTTTTAAATGTATTTTACAGCTCTTGCTGATGCTGATTATATATCTATTTTAAGATATCTGCAGTAAGGACTCTTTGCTATTAATTTTATGAAACAAAAATCTGACCTGAATTTTGTGGCTAATTTGCAGGTTTAGCCTCACAAAGGAGGCTTTTTATTTTATATCTAACAACAGTTCAGAACTGTGGGTATTTCAATCCCAGCATATTTCTAGTGCTAAATTGGAACACGACCTAAATGCAAGAGTTGGCCCTAGTGAGTTAATGTCACAATTAATGTAGGCAAAGCTTAATTGTAAACTTGTACTTTGTCAAGTATGTATAATTATGACTATTCCCAATTAAGATGATGAATACATCAACTGAGAGATTTTTTTCCCTCCTCTGTACAAAGTTCCTGAGTTCATTTAATAATGTTATTTGGCTTCTGTTTTCATTTGTAAAAAAATAGAAACCACTGTCATATAAAATATTAGCCTATCTAGCTTTGCTTTTGAAGAAAAAATATGGTGTTTATGAATATTTATCTACTGCTTTAATATTTCTGGTCATGAACTCATTAGACTTTATAAGTAGGGTGGGGCTTGTCTGTGCTTGGATATACCCAGGATGCGGCTGGAATGTTAGTTGCTGATTCAGCAGGTGGTACTCTTGCTTCTGATTTTATCCTAAATTACTATTTCTGGATGGTCTCAAGTATCATAGAGGCACTTACAACTTGTAGTATTAAAAAGTGTCTGCAATTTCAAGAGGGAAATTTTAGTTCAAGGGCATGTCTTCACTTGCTGCACCAGAGATCAATGTTCTGGAATTCGATTTAGTGTGTCTAGTGTAGACCCATAAATAGAATACTGAGGGTAGCTCCAGACAGTGCATGTACTTCTCGCAGTTGACTCAGCTGACTCCAGTTACATATTCTACTCCAGCTACGTAGCTGGAATTGTGTATCGTAAGCTGGCCTTCCAGGTCTAGTGTAGCCCTTGCCCTAGTTTCCTGGCCAAATCCCATTTAAATAGTTTAGAATTATACCTCCAAAACTCTCCTGGCATTTCCAGTTTAAATCAGGCCCCCAAATCCTTCCATTTGCCTTCTTGCATCAAGAATAGTTCCAGTGAAGTTAATGGAATTATACTGGTGTAAAACAAATGCAAGAAAAGATGCAGACCCATTAATTCTTTTTTTCATTTCCTATTTTCTAGGCTTTGTATTGTTTTTAAGATTGACCCTAAAGGTAGCTTCATTTCAGTGACAGGTAGATTGATTATTCTCTAATCATGAAATTTGAAAAGGACTTCACAATGTGAGATATTCTGCAAATAGAAAATACAGCCTACTTGTGTTGCCTTTATAACACTCCAAAATTAAACAATTCAAAGAGCTGAACAAATGTGCAAGTTTCTAGATATTTCCCCTTTCCATTTGTAGACCTTTTGCAAAAAAATTAATACATATTATTTTAAAGTAAATATTTCTTGAGCTAGGAAAGGTATTAGAGCTAATCACTGCAGGATTCCTTCAGCATGGCATTTTTACATGACATCCACTTCCAGGATTACATTTTTGTTTTGACACACACAATAATGTTTAACTGCTGGATGGAATAAGATTACCACCTCAAATGCTTCAACACAAATGTACATCAGAATCTCTAATATCCTTGCTACCCTTCATGGACAAACTGAAAGAAGTGCACAGACATAATGTCAGTCACTTTGATGAATAATTTAACACTGCTATAGTTGAAATATGAACCCCAATCTAGCAAAGTGCTTGAGCATGTGCTTAATGTCAGAATTCTATGCAGGGATGTAGCTACAGTGGTGAACAAAATATCCCATACAGACAAGGTCTGTGAGAGACCCCTCAGAATCACAATACCACTGGAGCTCATGTTTTGTGAAGGAAAAATATGTTCTATAGTCCCATGTTTATACACAATATACTATCTTTCTCATTCGTAGAATTCTCTGCTGGCTAGCACATAGGCTGGTGAGAATATGAGTCCACCTCGTCACCAAGTACCCTTTCCTGCCCACTTGCTTTTCCTGGGGAAGCATCAGGCATGCAGCCCCTGTTATCCCACACCCCACACAAATCCATATTCAAGATCAAGATGGGTTCCATATATCCAGATGTGAGGGAGCCTTATATCCTCTTATTCCTTTTCATGGCCACTTAGTGCAGAATCAGTTCAGCTACAAGTGCCTATTCCTTCATCCTTGAGTAATTTGGGCCCCCAATAATTCTTGAACAATACTCCCTTTTTAGCTATGGGATGGCTTTATCTTTTTGGTTTTTTTAATGTTTTGTATTTAAATTACTTTGGGGTTCAGGCCAACCTGAGAAAATTTCTTCTTTAAGATGAATGTCTGTAGAGTCTAAGGGTGTGTCTAGACTACAGAGTTTTGTCGACAAAAGTGGACTTTTGTCGACAAAACTATACCTGCGTCTACACTACCGCTGAGTTCTGTCAACATAACGTCGACAGAACTCAGCAGTTTTGTCGACCCTGATAAACCTCATTTTACGAGGCATAACACCTTCTGTCAACAGAGTTCTGTCGACAGAAGGCGTTATTGAATGTAAACTGTCCTTGCATATACACTGCCATGTCGACAAAGCAACTTGCTTTGTCGACAGAACTGAATGTAGTGTAGATGCTCTGTCGACAGAAGCTTTGTCGACAGTATCTGTCGACAAAACTTCTGTCGACAAAACTCTGTAGTCTAGACTTCTCCTAAGTTAGTAAAACCTTAACATGGGAGTTGAGTCGCAATCTTAACTCTCATGAAAACTGTTACACCTGGGATTTTTAGACATGCCTGTTCAATTGCTCAGGAATCTGACCATTAAAATATGTGTATTGAAAATGTCAGAAAATTCAAGTGACTTTTTTTCCCAGCACCTCATCCATACCACTGTGATTTCTACAGTAGCTGAAGGACAGGATGTTTCCCCATTATCCCAGAGTGATGTAGAGTTCTTTTGAAGAAATGTTGAAGATATTTTTGTTAGCTCTTTCATATCGTTGCTGTTGTTTTTCTGACATGCTTCTGTGGTGTGTGTGAGTTAGCTAGTGTGACAATTCAACTAAGAAAGACAAATGTATTTTTAAAAATTGTCCCACATTATCAAGCAGATTGATCATTTTTCATTCTGGCTTTTGTGAGGGAGGTGGGGCGAGGGGCAAATAATATTTTAGATTAAAAAAAACATTCAGCATTAAATATTTAACATTAAAGCTCATAGAATTTAAAAATAAATCTACAGCCTTTCTTCCAAAAATGTTGCTGTCAAGTTTCTGTTTCTTGTTGAGAAAACAGGATATTATTAAAATACTCTATTTATCAGTGAAGGAAAATATATATAAAAATATTAGAAACCTCTAGTGTATTCTGTGAATGGATTTTAACGGAACAAAGACAACAGTATAAAAAGGGTTATATTATAATTATAACAACATGCCTTTCCAGCTATGGGAGGTCATGAGATATTTTAATAAAAATCCGTAAAATCAATTTTTTTCCAGAAATGAGGACTATCCAAAACGAGCTCTCTGAAAAGGTCTGATTGCAATCTGAATGATATTTCATTATAGAAATGTATTTGGGCTGTTCCAAGCCTCTCATTAATTTGTAAACTTGTCTGCTTCGGACAGAATGCCTTTCCATTGACTTCAATGGACATGGAGTAAGACCTATGTGAATTATGTAAGTAAAAGAAGTGGTTGGTGGAGGGAGTTTCTTTCTGCTTCAGAGTCAGGATCTAGGGGTATGTATAGACTACATGGCTCCGTCGATGAAGCCATGTAAAATAGTTTACTCAGCATAGTCAATGAAGCAGGGATTTAAATAATCCCTGCTTCATTAAAATAAAAATGACCGCCACGCTGTGCCGACGAGCAGCTGATCCAGCACAGCGCAGCAGTCTAGATGTGGGGCAGTCGACAAGGGAAGCCTTTTTCGACCACTCTGGTAAACCTCATTTCACGAGGCATACGGGATCAGTCGGCAAAGGCTTCCCTTGTCAACTGCACCGCATCTAGACTGCCGCACTGAGCCAGATCAGCTGATCATCGGCACAGCGTGGTGGCCATTTTTATTTTAACTAAGCAGGGATTATTTAAATCCCCAGTTCATTGACTATGCCGAGTAAACTATTTTACATGGCTCCGTCGACGGAGGCATGTAGTCTAGACGTAGTCTAGGTATCTAAGCAAAAGTCTGGGAGACAGGAACCTCTGGCTCTGAAAACCAAGCTCTGAGTAATGAATCATTTTGAGCCAGATAGTGCATATATCCTATGTAGGTGTTCCAGAAAGCCTCTGTTAGTCAATTGCTAGCAGTGGTTGGGATACAGTCAGCACAAATCCAGAGCCACATCCCAGAGTTAACTCCACACTGTGGGAGAATGTCCTGCTCTCTTTCAAAGGGTGTCACAGAGGCATTACTATCCTGGCCCCTCTTGAAGTGTTATATCAATGTTAAGCAAATGACTCTTGGAAAATCCTGTTGGGTGAGTGAGCCTCTGTCTGCACCCATGCAACCAATGGCTTTACATCATTTGCTGTGACTATCTCACCTCAGTTGATCTTTTAGTAGAGTTGGTTGATACATTTCAAAAAACTTTATTTTGTCAAAATCTAATGTTTTCACAGAAATAGATCTGTTTTGTTTAAAAGATTTCTTAGGTCTAGAATACAGTTTGACGGAGGTAAGGCACTCACTGCTTATGAGAGACTCAGGTTCAAGTTGCTGCTCCAAATCAAGCAGAAAAGGGTCTTCAATCTGGGGCTACAATATGCTAGGTGAGTACTGTAACCACAGATGTTTAGAGTCCTAACGACTGGCAGATGAGATATTCTCTTGACAAATGTTGAACACGAAAAACAACGGAATCTTAAATTTTTTTGTGGGCCAGAAAAATAATGTCCCACCCAGCACTACCTTTTAGTACAATAATAAATAAAAGGAATGGCTAGGGATCTCGTTACAGTATGGATCTGCTCTCCATAGCTATAGGCTTAGTCCCGAAAGGCTCTATGGTCCATTCTCAGGAGTGTTTTGAGAACTATGTTGATAATACTCTTGCAATATTTATACCATACATTCTCATTCTTAGGTGTGTGTGTGTGTGTGTGTGTGTGTGTGTGTGTGTGTGTGTGTGTGTGTGTGTGTGTGTGTGTGTGTAAGAGAGAGAGAGAGAGAGAGAGAGAGAGATGTTGGGTGACAAAAATATTTACAGCCTTCCACAGATAGGGAAATAACTGTGAAAGTCCTTGGTGCAAGTTGCCTCTCTGCCACAAATTATAGTGAATCTATTATGTTTGTTGCAGCAGGGAAAATAGTCATTTTGGGCATGGAAGATGATTGGAACCAGAAGTAGGACAAAAGTTTGATTTCCCTTCACATAACATCGAGGCAAGAATGCTTTTTTCAAAGACATTCTAATTGTTTTTACTCTTAAGCAAATTACATGATTAAATATTTATCTTCATAACCGTAGTCAGATATTAGATATTCTTATGGAATGAAATGCACATAAAAATGATTTGGTGAGTCTGATTCAGAATATGCTGATACTGTAGGTCTAAACAGTAAATTCATTACAGCCTCTACTGATCCTAGCACATATTCAGTGCATGAAGTTACTCAGCAAATTTATTTGCTGAGTTAAGTGAGAGTATACCTTCTAATTTGTTTTCATCCTTAATTATCCATTTATTCTTTTGATTCATACACAGTAATTTCATACTGTTGATTCCCTCTTGACCTTGTGCTTGTAACTGAATCCTGAGATCTGGCGTGTGGCCCAGGAATATGTAGAAAATTGTTTTTATTAGCAGCAAGCTGCCTTGAGCTGCACTGCTTTGATTTAATGTTATAACTGTACTAAAAGTAGCATAGCTTTCCCATGTACCCTCTATTCTGTTCAAATCCCTTGTCATTATAACAGATGTTTGGATTATTGTTCTGTAAACTATGTCAGAATTTCAATTTCTAGTATCTGTTTATTATTCTCCAAGGGTGATATTACAAATGTTCTCATGCACAGTTAATACTTATAATACAGCCTGTCTTTTTCCCATAAAAGCTCTAAGCAGAAAGTTTTTGATAATCAGGGTAAATATAACTAATTTTAGAAGTGCATATGAGAAAGTAGTTGCAACCAGAAGTGAGTAGCTACGGTTCTTGATATATCTGTGTATATCTGGAGGCAGGAAAATTCTTTGGGTTAACCACTCTAGAAAAATTATTTGAGAAATCCAAATTAAAAGTTTTAGGTATTATATATACAATTAAAATTGAAATATAGTCATTTAATTATTTTGTCCTGAAGCCATAATAATCCTTTTTATGATACCCCATTGCCTTCTGTAATTTTACATTAATCATCTAATTGCACACTAAGGTATGAAAGGCATGTTTGCTGGAAGGACATATTTAACTTTACTGTTATAGAGTGTGCAATAATAATACGATAAGCTGATTATTAGAGTGAGAGAGCAGGAGAGTGAGATTGTTGCAAAGATTTTAAAGATTTACAGGGAAGCAGCTACTACAGTTTTGAAAGAAGATGAACTTTGGTACAAATCCTCATTAGCTCCAAAAATAATACCCACTGTTACTGACAGCTCTTTTTTATTACATTTTTAAAGCCTGAAATATTACTTTCCATCTGCTTTTTGAATGACTTATAGTGACATTTTATATAGGTCTGAAATGTCATTTCCGGAAGTGACTTAATCCAATTCGAGGTTGTCTGCTTTGAAACTCCCTGAACTGATTTTGCTTCTCGTACACCTATATTTTTTAATTTGTGCCCATAACAAAAATAGATACAGAAAGTCTAAATATTTTCTATATCAGATAAGAAAAGTTCAATGTGTTACCCAAGTTTCAAGATAAGTTTTTTTAAAAGCACCAAAAAATCCTCTAGACCTCTAGAGTAAATCTGCATTCACCCAGATAGGGGATTATACTCTAGGCATACATAGGTTTCTGTAGAAAAAAATAATTTCTCTGTTGTATTTCATTCACATTTTCTCCTCTTTCTGTGTGTTTTGCTTTTCATGAGACATTTATATTTTAATTAAATGTATTGTTTATTATGGATTAGATGTTTAGAGATACTGAGTAACTGAAACCAATAGGGGCTGTGGGCATTGTTCACTTTTGAAAAAAATTATGTCCTATATTGACATTTTTTCCATCATAAAAACCAACTCATCCCTAAAGCAGGGTCTTCAAAGCCTTTGGGGAAATAAAAGGAGGGGGGAATTTAGGGGAAAGGGTCAATTACCGATTTAATCAACCCCATAGAAAAAAAGTGCTCAAGCTGTACTTCATTAATTTTGCCTTAAAAAGGGACTATAATTCCAACCCACTTCAAAGATTCTGCTGGAATCCCTACATGTATTATGTTTGCATTTGGGATACAAAAACAAGGTCAGCTTCGGAAATGATGAATGCCTTTTTGCTGAAAGCTGTACTGAACGTCCTTGAGTTTAATCAAAACTATTTGTTTTTAGTCAGCTTTGCTGTTGTCTCTTTTACTCTTGTCCACTGATAGCTTGACATTAATGACATCATAAATCATGTGAAGTGGCGGCTTGGGTTTGGTAGCATTTCAAGTGTTTGTTGAGATGTCCTGGAGTATCTGAGAAGCTGGTTTGAGGATGGATATCAGCCTGGTCTAAACCTTCCGTTGTATGGCATTGTTCTGTTGTTAGAATTGTGTGCATAATTATTAAAAGGGTGGGCTATGTATCTTCCTTCTATGCAAAGTTGGTGATGAAATTAGTGTGTGATTATTTTTATGCTTTCCTCTACAATGTCAGCACTTCTAAAACCCTATAAGAGAGTTACTTATATGAAATAGAGGAATTTGTCCCCTGTGCTTCTTGATTCCCAGGAGCTTGGCTTTTTGAGGAAAACAATGGGGTAAAATTGTTTTCTTCCCATTTCTTACATTGTGTAGTCAATTGGTAACTGAGAAATATGCATAATTTGCACAAATCTGTCATTTACAGTTTTTTTAAAAAAATGGTAAATCATAACACAGCACTTTGAAAATGTTTCCTTTGAAAAATGTTTAGTCTTTATCAGTTGTTTCAGAAAGATTTCTCTGGATCATTGTATGTTTTATGGCTTCTTATCTGCATGACTGTGTTCTTAGAACATGGTTTCCATTATCTTTGTACTGTACAGTTGGGAAAATGAAAAGTTCATCCTTTAGTTGTTGTTTATTCAGCTGGATTCTGTTATATTACAGCATGTTATAGTTTGCAGATTAGTATATAGAGCATTTAATCTCTTAGCAGCCCTGTTACTTAAGTTTATTCACTGAGAAAAAAATATTTAATTGTGAAAAGAATCTTCAAATAAGTGGCTGTGTTAGAGGATGTCTTTTATTCTGTCACTTTCAAATACATGCAGTTGAAGATATATATTATTACAGGGAGGGGCGGGAGCCACCATTTCCAATGCAAACCCCAATTCAGCAGTCCATGCCTGTTTAGCAAGGCACCGAAGAAATACTTAAGTCCAATATAAAACAATGGGATTTAAATAGTTGTGTGCATGTTTAAATTCTTTGCAGATGAGAACCTGAATGAACTGGAACTACTTGTATAGTTCAGATCTTGCTGATGCCAACATTTTGTGGTTGATCCACAAAGAGTAACATGGAAGTATGGGTATCATCTCATTAAAAGGAAATGAAAATAGACAAAGAGAAATCAGGGTTCTAAAGTTATAAGACATACATGGTAGTTTCATATTCATTCATATGATTCAGTTTTCCAGCCTCAGATAAATACAGAATGTTTCAAGTGGTTCTGATCTGTTTCACCAATGTAAAACAGATCAACATTAGTGAAACTATGATCAAAATCTGGTTCAGTGTAATGCTAATGCATCTATAGAGTCCCATATCTTTTCATTCATTTGCAAGTTTTTCCTGTCTCAAACCTTTTGGCAAATAAGATTAATTTTTAGCCTCTAAAATATACAAAATTAGTGCATAAATATACTATGAAGTAACTTTGCATTGCAGACTTACCTCCACTACTACAATGATCAATAGCCCTCCTACATACTCCCACCATATGCACCATACTTCTCAAGATCCCTGAGTTCTACAAATGCCTGAGTATACAGTAGACTTTAACCTGTGCACTAAATGCCCAAATGGCAAGTATGTAAAGAGTGTAACCATACAATTACCTCAAAATATGCATGTGTGAGCTTAAATTCATGACTTTGCTAGATACTAAAAATCATGGTCTTAATAAATACACGGGATTTATGACTTATTGCAACAGTTTTAACTCACTGATTCCACTCCTTTTTTTGTACTAGGACTGCAGGAATGTTAACAGGACACTTCACTTGGAATGCTCCATTACAAAATGTGCTAACTACTTATGCTAAGTTATGTATTTGAACAAGTATTTAGCTGTGAAACTCTGAGCAGCTTTCTCAGGCCTCAGGAAGAGCTCTGTGTAGCTCAAAAGCTTGTGTCTCTCACCCACAGAAATTGATTAAATAAAAGATATTATTGTGAATTTTCTCATGAAAGTCTTGGGAAATATACTTTTAAATCTCTTTATTACTGTTGTTCTTATCTCACCCACTTTGTACTGTAAGTCTAGCAATAAAGCAAAAGTACTTGAGCTCAGTTTGTGTCAGTCTTAGCAGGAAATGCCTAAAAACATATTAGCAGAGAATGTATGAGGCAAAAAAAGTCTTATCTACACTGTTGACCTAAATTATGCTTCTCCAGCTATGTGAATAACATAACCAGAATTGACATAGCTTAGGTCAATTTACCACAGTTTACCACAATTTACCACTGCTCTATGTTAAGAGATGCCTTCCTTCCCATCAACGTACCTCACTCTTCTCATTGTGGTGGAGTGTCAGAGTTAACTGGACAGCACTTGGATATTGAATTAGCAGGTCTTCACTAGACATGCTAAACCCACCCCCGCTGCATTGATCACAGAAACATCAGCAAGTGTGGACATTAGTAACATGGAAATTATGATTTACTCCCAAAAACAACTCCATTGATTCCAGGTAGACGTGCAGTGCTGAATGAACAGCTCCGTTGTTACCTGGAGAGTTCAGTTTCTGTTTAATCCTTTGTTGGGCCTCTACTGACTAACTTCATGAAGTTCTGAATCTATTTCAGCATAAACCAAGCTATAGATCATATATACATAGTGAATGATGCTAATTACAGTAACGGGTCTAGAGTAGTATTTATCTCTCACAAATAGACAGTACCTGACAGTCTTTGTATATCAAGTTGTTATTAAAATCCTGTGTCTGGATGCTAAGCTGACTTATTTTATAACTAATCTTCTTTTATGACTAATCATAAACTCTGTATAAAGTTTGGTAAGTAAATTCATCTAATTTGACAAGGGGCATATTAAAATGAAATAATTTGTGTCATAAAATATACTGTTGGAGTTGTTTTTGTGGTTGTCAAATGTAATTTTATTAGAATATTGGTGTAAACATCTTATTAGTAACTTTAATCATGTACTGAGACTGGATTAGAATGAAAATATGTTATTACTTCTAAATGTATTTTATAAGGATATTTCTTTTAAATCTTCTTGGAGTCATCATGCCACATTGAGAATAGGGGCATACAGAAATAATCACAAATGACTGTCATTCACATTATGTTACCAGTCTAAACTAAGCAAAGATATCTTACTCCTCCTCCTCCTGATAAGACAGGAGCCCAAGTTGAATTAGAAGTGGGATCTGGGCAAGAAAACCACATGGTTTTTCCATGGAGCAATTCTTCATGAAGTGGTTTGTTATTTTTCCACTCGTATTTCTGACAAATGTAACATAGAAAGTTGATTTTCTTAAGTACAGTGCTTGACATAACATGACTGATGGCAAAAAAAAATCTCAGAGCTGCCATATGTCCTTGTTGAAACTATGAGATCTGAATTTCATTATTGCAAAAGCCAGGTAACTCTAGTCAATTCCTTGGACTGGGTTTTATCTAATTGGAAATAGGCAAGAACAAAAGAGTGGGAGAGAGAGAGGCCCAAGCTTAAAAACAGGCTACACCAACACGAAAATTGCTCAGCGCACTTAACACAGATTTAAGACAACGGGAGTTGAGGGTGCTCAATATATATAAGGAAAAGGGAAAATTTTGAGATGGCATTTAGCCTTTTACTTCAGATTTTACTTCCCTTCATTATAAACCCAGAACTCTTCACATGTTTTTATTTGTCACTCAATTGCACCCTTTTCCCATGCTCTGATATAAAAAAACTGAAATTAAACAGTCCAGTCCTACAGCCCTCATTCACAGTAGTCCTTACTCACACAATTAACCACAGATGTCAATGAGGGCATTTATCTAAGGACTGTTTGCATGAGTCAGTGTTGCAGGATCCAGAGCACTGCCAGCCAACGTGCATATTTATTTATAGTCAGGGAAGCCAACAGTCTGAGTGGGCCCCTGCACAAGAAAGTGGTGGTTCCGGGCTCCTGGAAAGGGCAGGACCTCGAGCAAAAGGGGCCTTCCATGTTGCTCAGAGTGCAGCATGACCCCCACCCCTCGAAGCTACACAGGGCATGTGACATGATGCAGCAGTAGCAGTAGCCAGGAGCGCCAAGCCCCTTCGAATTGCTGGACACTGCCCCCTTTGCTCTCCTCCCCCGCTGTCACTAGGCCTTTTTACATTTTATTCATTTGCTTACCCTCAGACACAGTGTATTTGTCCCAAAGCACATTCATGCAGCTATTCAAATGATAAGTTTGCCATGAGTTAGAGTATTGAGCCCAATGAGAGCATTTGTATAAAAAACCACCCTTCCTTGGACCTCTGTTTCCAACTTCTAGTTATAAAATCACAAACCAGAAAAGTTCCAACAGTTTCCAGACTTAGCCAATCATCCCTAATTTGGAATCCTCTAGAAAACAAAGAGGATGAGGACTTCTTAATGCAAGGAGAGTAAATAGCGTTGAGGCATCACAAATAATTTGGGTGTTGCAGCTCAGACTATATTAATTCACTCCATTCAATGAAATATTTCAGGTAATGGAAATAAAATGGATCATTTTATAATTCATTACCCTATTTAAAATATGTATTTTTAAAATATGGTAAAACATTATAAGTCTTATGAGAATTCTGACTGTTAAAGCAAAATCACAAAATGACATATGTACTCTACAATAGTATTTCACTATAAAGCGTGGACCCCTGCTGGCATATGTAATTTAATGTGTAGCATGCTTCTCCTAATTCAATCAGGTCTCTACATCCCTTCTTTTATATTCCAATTGGATTCCATGTGCTAAAGCCATCAAGATTTTCAGGATGAAATGAATGCTTGTATTAATCCTGCAATTTCCATTTAAAACACAGCATCGATTTGATTAATAAGGTCTGATGCTGAATAATTATATGGCAAATATGTAGGATATAAGAAAATCACAGATGTGACCACTAGCAAAAGCCTTGTGGGAGAAGAGGGTCAAAGGAAAGCAATGGCCATGACTGAGGTGATGAATTCTTTGGCTTTTCTCTTATGCAATTAACAAGCAGCGCTTCTATTAATTTGCCGCCCCTAGAGTCTTCACTGGTCAGATGTGTCAGGGTCAAGGGTCACAGGGGCAGAGCAGGGGTCAGCATCACAGCAGTACTGAAATGAAATGAGAAAATGAAAGAAATCCAAATTAAAAAGTAGAATAGACATTCAGCAGTATGTAGAAGGGAACGAATCTTGTTAACGTTAAGAATGCTGCTTTAGAATAATAAAAATGTTCTCTGCACATTTAATTCAAAGTAATCAATCTGAGGTGCAGTGCTTGAGCATCCAATAAAAGAAAATCAATGTGGTCTCTACAAGGGAAGACAAACAATGCTAGCTTTTACTAAAGGGATTATAGGTTAACATTTATTCAGTGTATTGTAATCTGATGTCAAGTGGTATAAAATCAAGCCAACAATCCATTACCACCTGTTATAAGTAAGGTGCTGATCTCATGCAAATTAACATTTCATAGAACTTATTAAATAATTTGTGTTCTAGCTATGAAACATTTTTCTATGTCAATAAATAGTATTTCATACATGTATTAAGGAATATAAAAAAGATGAATATTTGTCATTTCAAAGCACAGTTTAACTTTCCTCTTGCTTTCCTTCTGCTTCCTATCATTAATTAATCAAATGGAATGTGTTTTGTTTTAAACTTACAAGCAAAAATAGCATTAATTCAAGAGCCAATAGAATGCAATAGTTCTGAGTCTCATCAAATTTGCCCTGCCTGTCTTTCAGGAGTATTATTAATTTTTTAAGTATTAAATGGAATAAACTGGTGAGTAATATCATTTTTAAAAAATTCCTGTGCCATATAGGAATAGTCATAATTTGTAATACAATGCAAAAGAAAGAAAAGGAAAGTCAGTAGAAATGTTGGACATCAACTGAACCCATTCCCAATGAAACACTTGATCCTGCTTCCTCGTGAGATCAGTGGAGAATTTTGTCATTGACATTGGTAGGAGCAGAATCAAGGCCATAGATGAACTATTCTAAAAGGGGGGAAGGACTTTTAAATGGTACCCCTTAATAAAGGATTTGTATTAAGCAAAAATTCTTATTTTTCTGGATTTTATGTATTGTTAATTTGAAACAATATGAGTGTGTCTAGACTGGCAAGATTTTGCGCAAATTCTTGCTGCCTGTCTAAACTGACCACAAGTATTTGCACAAGAACACTGACTTTGTACTGTACAAAATTAGTGGTTCTTGAGCAAATACTCCGACGCTCCGCTCAGGGATAAGCCCTCTTGCGCCAGTATTCTTGCACAAGAGGGCCAGTGTAGACAGCCAAGTTAATTTCTTGCACAGGAAAGCCTGATGGCTAAAATGGCCATCAGAGCTTTCTTGCGCAAGAGAGCGTCTACACTGGCACTGATGCTTTTGCGCAAAAGCAAATCTTTTGCGCAAAGGCACATGCCAGTATAGATGCTCTCTTGCACAAATACTTTTAACAGAAAAACTTTTCCGTTAAAAGTATTTGTGCAAAATCATGCCAGTCTAGACGCAGCCTATAGGTATTTCTAACATGAAACCTAAACTCATGGAGATAGGAAACAAGCCTTCAATGGGACCAATGTATCTAATAGATATTTATTCCGATCTGCTGGAAGGGGAGAAAGAGATGGCGCTCTTCTGAAACATCAGACAAAATTAATTATCTCAACTTTAGCATCAGGAAAGAGCTGTTGTTAATGTTAACATCATTTTTTAAACAGTCTGGTTTCTTGTTAGGGTTGGGTCACTTTTATGTATGAAGGAAAACATTACCACATGTTTGAAAATATTGCTGATATTTTGCAGATTATAATACACTGCAGCCCTGTGGTACTTCAAAACATTTCAGCATTCTGTGGTGGTAGAAAGGGAAATTGAACTTGACACTATTTTTATTATAAAAGCTAAGCTTAGTTTTACCACCCTGGATACAATAGAACAATTTAGTTGTGAAGGGGTTTTTGTTTGTTTTTGTTTTGGCAGTTTGCTTATTTTGCCTTTAAACTTCAAAGGAAACTTAACCACTGATAGACTCAGTGCAGTATACAGAAAGAATATCTATTGCAGAGTTCAAACTTGCATTCTGTGTGCCTCAAAAGCTTCCAATTAAGTCAATGCGGCTCTGATTGGGTAAGGAAACTAGGGTAGGAGACGAAATGGTCCAGAGGAGAGGGCACTAGCAAGGACTGAGGAGACTTGAATTCTGTTCCTGGTTCTGCTAATGAGTAGCTCACATTATAGGATGCTGGGTAATCAGTATCCCTTTGTTTCTATATATAATGGGATAAAATGTCTTACTCTCCTTTGCAATGTGCTTTGAGATATCTGGATAAAAAGGTCCATATTAGTGATAATATGACAAAGACAAGCCCTGTAGTGTAAATAAAAATGTTAGAAGTATGCCAGTAGCTCAACATTTATTTACTGTTTGGAGAGAAAGCAACTGGATCCCAGATTTTATCTTGGCTCATAATAGAAATTGGAGCTGACTGGAAAGTTAGGATACATATATAAACCCCAGACATGTTCTGATTTGGGAGTTTTGTTCAGGCTACTCCTTGTTTAAATTTATTTTTCTTCTTTAGTTTTGATAATAAACACATCTGCTTTCAAACCAATGGATTTTTAAGTGCAGGATTTTTTTTTAACAATTTCTAGCAACCAAACCACTATTGCAAGAGTCAATGCAGTCTTGCCAAATTAATGATCTTCCCAGTTTAACAGTCATTTTTCTGATGCCATCAGTATTGCTGCTGAAGCTGTCCTGCATTTAAAAGGCTAATGTTTATAATTTAAAATTAAAATGTCAAATCCATTTTTAAAATCCTCTAGAATGCATGGTTTATATTTTGTATCCTCCAAAGAGAATTTCAGGCTTTACGTTTTTTACATTTTTATTTGCAAAAGATTATCTTGCTATATAAGTCCAAAACACAGGAACTAAGCTTTCAAATGGTACACAAATGACTGGAATGGTATTAGGGAAAAAATGTGAAGCTGAAAAAAATCCACTCTATTTTACAGAGTATTGCTATGCCTCATGCTACGCTTTCAAGAAAAAATAGCAAAAAAATTTAGCATATATAAGAAGGAAATTATAGAAAAGTATATGGCACTGAAAGACATTTTTGATCATTTTGCATTTTTGTGCACAGGAGGCCATAAAAGGTTGCCATTTGGGTATTGTAAAACTCCACTTAACAGTGGATTTTAGATACATATAACCAGTTAAAGGTGATTGAATAGCAAGGGTTGAATAGTGCTCATTATACCTGCTGTCGTGAGACTTCTATTCATTATTGTAACAGAATGAAACAACATTGTTGCTGTACAGGACATGGTTGTAGTATTGATTGGGTTTCTCAAAAGTCTTCTCTTAGGATGCAGAGTGCAGTCAAACATGCACAAACATCATTCAGTTCCCCTGATTCTGTCATGTGTTCCATGTACCTCAAACTAAAGCAGCCTTAAGATACAGGAAAATGGCTCTTTAGTTGAAGGCAGACAGGGCTCTAAGCCTGACTCAAGGGGGTTATGCAGATGTGGTGACCTTTCTTCCAGAGACCAGATTTTACACTCAAATTGCCATTAAAGCTCTATTTTCCCTAGAGGTGCACAGTCAACTTGTGTGTTTTCTCCATTAGGGTTAAAAGTCACTGTGGCACTATGCCCACACTACATACTAAATGAAATGAAACATAAATGGACTGTAGAATGGCTTTCCATCCAAGAGAAATTGCATTGTTTTTAACACAAGCCATTTACTGGTGTGATAAACAAAATGTGTATGTAGGATAATATAGAATCTTTTGCCATTTCCCCACACAGAATCAATATACAGAAAATGTTGCATTTTTCTCATTCTAAATTAACTATAAAATGTGATTTTAACAATAGCAGTAACTACCTGCACATAGTATCGGTAATTTACCCTTTCAAATACTGAAAATGAGACATATTATTGGTTCCTTTGGGGTAAACTGCATTCTCTTCTTATAGTTTCCCAAAAGAGCTGAAGAGAATTCATACAGTGCCTTGGAGGTGGTAGAGTCCAACACCCTAAACCTTTGATCAGGGTGCCATGCAGCTCTGCATTCTTTTCACTGTCCCTTCTCCAGATCCTGACCTGACATAAGGACCTTGATCTTTGTATACCATGCAGAAGTCTCTATACAGAGGAGTTAAATGTGTCTAGATTGCAAGCCTCTTTCGAAAGAGGCTTTTTCGAAAGTATCTTTCGAAAAAGAGCAGCTAGACTGCAGGCAGTACTTTCGAAAAAGCAAGCTGCTTTTTCGAAAGAAAGCAGCGAGTGAGTCTAGATGCTCTCTTTCTAAAAAGCCCTGTTGGCATTCAAGAACGCCTTTTTTTGAAAGAGCACTTTTGAAAAAAGGTGTTCTTCCTCGTGAAATGAGGTTTACCGCCGTCGAAAGAAAAGCCACATTCTTTCGATTTAATTTCGAAAGAACATGGCTGCAGTCTAGACGCAGGTGAAGTTTTTTCGAAAAAAGGCTACTTTTTTCGAAAAAAACCCTGAGTCTGGACACAGCCTAAGTTCAATACAAGTTTGGCCCTTTACATTAAGGGAGGCAGGATTTCTCCCTGGGTCTTTTCTATCATTGATCCAGTGGCCAAACCTCTGCTCCTCCTCCCTACCTTCCAACCCATTATATATACATGCCCAAACACACAGCACAGATACACAACTTGAACTTAAGGGTTCAAATAATGCTGGAAGGACATAATGAGTGGGGTTACATAGGGATCACTTTTGGGTCCAGTTCTGTTCTTCATCAGTGATTTAGATAATGGCATAGAGAGTATGCTTATAAATTCTGCAGATGATACCAAGCAGGGAGGGATACCAGGGCATTAGGGGATAGAATTATAATTCAAAATTGTCTGGAAAAAATTGAGAGGTGGTCTAAGGCAAATAGGATGAAATGGACAAATGCAAAGTACATTTCTTAGGCAAGAACAATCAGTTTCATACCTACAAAATGGGAAATGATTGTCTAGGAAGGAGTACAGTGGGATATAGGGGTCATAATGAACCACAAACTAAATATGAGTCAACAGTGTGATATTGTTGCAAAAAAACAAACATCATTCTATATTAGTAGGAGTGGTATTAGCAAGACACAAGTAATTCTTCCACTCTATTTGGCACTAATTAGACCTCAGCTGCAGTACTGTGTCCAGTTCTGGGTGCCACATTTCAGGAAAGATATGAACAAACTGGAGAAGGTCCAGAGAAGATAAAAAAAATTATTAAAGAAAACATGACCTATGAGGGAAGATTGAAATAATTGGATTTATTTTCTGTAAAAGAGAAGACAGAGAGAGGACATAAGTTTTCAAGCACTTAAGAGATTGTTACAAGGAGGGAGAAATTCTCCTTAACCTCTGATGATAGGACAAGAAGCAATGGGCTTAAATTGCAGCCAAGGAGGTTTAGGTAGGACATTAGAAAAATCTTCCTGTCAGCGTGGTTAAGCATTGGAATAAATTGCCTAGGAAGGTTGTGGAATCCCCATCATTGGAGATTTTTTAAATCAGGTTAGACAAACACCTATCAGGGATGGACTGGATGGCACTTGGGCCTGCCATGAGTGGAGAGGATTGGACTTGATGATTTCTTGAGGTTCCTTCCAGTTTTCTGATTCTATGAACGTCACCTTCCAACTGACCCATATGGAACTGTTTCATAGATTTAATCCACTGCACACAAGAGTTGCAAAATTTTTATCTCATCACTAGGCAAAATCAGTCATGCTTGGTTGGTCATACTCAGTTTTATGCTGCTGGGTTGATTACATGAGTTCTGCATAAGTGGTATTGTACTAACCTTGTTATAGAAGTATGTGTATATGCAGAAAGCCTATATTTTGCTTCACAAGAACTAGAGTCACTATTACTATGGGTATGTCTAGATTATAATATAAACCCAGGATTAGTAGAACTTGAGTTAGTACTCCCTGGGTTTAATAATCAAGGTCTTTAGCATTTACACTCATTGGCTACATGTAGGCTGCACGTCTTTTTCGACGGAGTATCTTTTGAAAAAGCCTCTGTCAAAAAAAAGCATCTAGATTGCACTACGCAGATCGAAAAATCTATCCGCTTTTTCAAAAAAGAGCGTCCAGCCTGCTGGATGCTCTTTTGAAGAAAAAAAAGGCACCCAGAAGTGCTTTTGGCAGGGCCTGGAGACAGCCTTTATTTCCAGGTGCTGCTGCATGCCCTTTGCAAAGACACGTGCTTAAAGACACTGATGCAGGGGAGCTGGGGAGAGTTCTTCTCCCAAGCACTTAGGTAACCTGTCTAATTCCCTGGTTTCTGGCTCTCTATTTGTATTATGATGCAGGTGGTGAGGACCATCAATGCGGAGCTACTGAAGAGGCTCATTCGTCTCGGGGACCTAGACAACATCCTTGCCAGGTTTGTTGACCTTGGCTTCCCGAACTGCGGAGGTGCCCTCTGTCATGATTATGAGGGTAGCCAGCAGCCTGGGGATTAAGGGGTTAACTACACCTAGCCAGGTGGAGTGACCAATAGGAATGTAGGTGGGACTTTTCAAACTGGGACAAAGGAATTTGGGTTTTTTTCCTTTCTTTTTTTGTCTCTCTGGGGAGTTCTCTGCAGCTACAGAGAGGGACAAGCATGTCTCTCTCTCTCCAAGACACCATTTTTCATTTTCTGTAAGTAGGGTAAAGTTTAGGTAGTTTTGTTAGGTTGTATTGTTTTAAGGATTGGGTATGGGATCTGAGATCTGGCACTGCTTAAAAGATGTTTTGGCTTTCCTTTGTAACTAAGTTCTAGGCCCATGGAGTTTCTCCATGAGTACATTTTGTTACTTCCCTATCTAGTCATTATGGTTGCAACAGGAATATTGTTGTAATAATAAAAGTTCTTTCTTTTCTTTTTATTAACCTGGCAGTGGTTAATTGTGTGCCTTGATTTTTATTTTAGGGGTAAGATTTCCCAAATGATCTTTCCCCTGATTTCTTTATCAACATTTGGGTGGTGGCAGCGGAAGTTTTATTCCCAAGATCTAGGTTTTTAAGATTTTGGGGGAATTTTTATACCAAAGCCTGGTAGATAAGGCTTTGGGGTACACTTGCTGCCCCCCACTTCTGCATTTATCATGCCAGAGTGGGGAGGAAGCCATGACACCCTCAATGGGATACATATCCCAATCCACGCACCACCCCATCGATTAGCCCAATTTATAAACCGGAAGGGCTACTATTCCATGGTGCTGCAGGCCCTGGTCGACCACCGGGGACATTTTATGAACATTTGTGTTGGGTGGTCGGGGCATGCACATGATGCCCGCAACTCCTACCTGTACCGCAGGTTGCAGGCAGGAACATTTTTCCCCCAGTGGGACCTCACGCTCAGGGACGTGCAGATGCCAGTATGCATAGTGGCCAACGCAGCCTACCCCCTGATGCCGTGGATCATGAGGCGTACAGATAGTTCGGAATAACTACATAGTCCGAACTATCTAGCCCGTGTCGCGTGTAGCCGCGCGGCACGGGGTTCGAACAAGCCGGCTTTTAAAAATGGCGGAGCCGGCTTTATGCTAATGAAGCCCGGGAAATTCAAATCCCGGGCTTCATTAGCAAGTTCGGTATGCATACATTACCCCCCTAGTTCGAACTAGGGGGGTTGTGTAGACATACCCAAAGGGAGGTTCCATTTCCTCTTCACACACCTGGGCTGTGTCCAGACTCCATGCCTCCGTCGACGGAGGCATGTAGATTAGCCAGCTCGGAAGAGGGAAATGAAGCCGCGATTAAAATAATCGCGGCTTCATTTAAATTTAAATGGCTGCCCCGATCTGCCGATCAGCTGTTTGTCGGCAGATCGGGAGAGTCTGGACGCGATGCCCCGACAAAGAAGCCTTTCTTCATCGACACAGGTAAGCCTCGTGAAACCAGGTTTACCTGTGTCGATGAAGAAAGGCTTCTTTGTCGGGGCATCGCGTCCAGACTCTCCCGATCTGCCGACAAACAGCTGATCGGCAGATCCGGGCAGCCATTTAAATTTAAATGAAGCCGCGATTATTTTAATCGCGGCTTCATTTCCCTCTTCCGATCTGGCTAATCTACATGCCTCCGTCGACGGAGGCATGGAGTCTGGACACAGCCCTGGAGATGGGCGAATGCAACATCCTGGAGGTGGTGGCCGCATGTTGCACCCTCCATAACCTGGTGGAGAGGAAAGGGAAGGACTTCCTTTCAGGGTGGGTGACAGGTGCTGATTGCGAGGACAGGCTATTTAAGCAGCCTCGGATGGCTGCCATCTGCCAGGCTCACTAGTCTAGTGTCCAAATCCATAAGGCCCTGATGGAGAGATTCTCAGAAGAAGCCCACTGACTCTCCCCAGGGCCTCCCCCAGATTTGGCCTGGCCCACCACTACCTTTTCCTCCATCACCCTCACTCTCTTCCTATAAATACATACACACCCAGTTTTCTTTGGAAATAGAAATTGTTTTTTTTTATTAGAAATAGTAGCAATACAGAAAATATGCTGTGAATAAACCATCTTTCTCTTGATTCAACTGTTTATAAACAAAGTAAGTCTGTCACTCAAAAATAAAGAATTTGTTCCATAACTGAAATGGCCTTTCCCTAGGGTGGTAGGGGATTGAACACTGGGAGGGCAGAGGGGGGCTGAACACTGGGAATGGGGAGAGGGCTCAAGTAGGCTGCTGCTTCCTTGATCACAGGGTCCTGCCACCTCCCTGTGTCCTGGCACTGCCATGGCTTTGGGCTCAGGTGGAGCGAGAGCCAGTACTGGCCTGGGCGGGAGGATTGGTGGGGAGAGGGCAGCTGTTGTGCCTGTGAGGGCTCAGGAGCAGGAGGGGATGGAGGGGCTGGGGGAGTAGGGGCCTGCCGTACAGGAGGAGAGGTGTTCGTGGCAGGGGCAGGCAAGGCTAGGACCTCCCACATAGTGGCACAGATGGAAGTGCACTGCTGGACCAGCTTATCCAGCAGCCTGCTGCGCTACTCAGCCTCTGCCTCCATCCTCTACTGAAGGGTCCTGTTGAGGTCCTGCAGGGCCACTACATGCTTCTTCAACAGGTCTGTGTAGACACGCCAGTGCCTGTGGGTGCGGCGTGTCCGGGATGGTGGTAGGGCGGGTGTGGTCCTCCCCTGTTGGGTAGAGGGTCCAGCTATGTGGTGTTACACGTGACAGCACATGTGAGTTGGGCAGCGGCCTGAAAGCATCACCACAGTGGCAATTGGACTACATGGCCTACCACACTGCCAACCCGCCTGTGTGTGGTGACCCCTCAAAGCACTCATCTGAAGATCCCTCCCTGATGTCCATGGATGCCTGGGAGGCCTCTGGGGTCTGGAGGACTGGCTCCTGGGAGACGATCCCTGCTGCCTCCTCCTCCTCCTCCTCTGAGTGCAGCTCTCCCGCCTCTCTTGCCTGGTCATCCTCCCTCAGGGGTTGGTCCACGATGTGGTGGGGTAACCCAGACTCCATCACATGCAGTGGAGTTTGGGTTTTCCCACCACCCAGGATGTGCTCCAACTCCTGGTAGTTAGGGTAGCTCTGTGGGGCTGCCCCGGAATGGGAGCTCTGGTCCTGGGCCTTGGCATATCCCTGCCGCAGCTCTTTGACCTTGGCCCTGACTTAGTCCATGGTTCAGGGGTGATGCCCTTTCTTGACCAGTCCCTGGACCATGCTATTATATGTGTCTGCATTCCTGTGGCGTGACTGGAGGCCCTCTTCCTAGAACCGGAGCTCCAGGAGGATTTTTATTTCTGGGCCAGACCAAGCTGGTGCCCGCCTTTTGGTGCCCTTCGGTGGGTTCTCCTCACTGTCCTGAGAAGGGCTAGGGGGTCCTTGAGGCTGGGACATGGCTAGCACAACTGGCACAAGTGTTCTGGCTGGCTTCCTGACAGCAATGCCTGTATGGGTGCCTGTTCCTTTAAGAGGCTGTGGCAAGGAACCACAGAGATGCTCAACATGTAAAGGCTGGACTGTCCACCAGGGCTTCTTCCTGGAGGCCTTTTTTTTTTCAAAAGAACTGGCTCCCCGCATCTACATACACCTTTTTTGGACAGCTCTCTGTCAAAAAAAGACGTTATTCCTCGTAAAACAAGGTTTACTACTGTTGACAAAACCGCCGTGTTCTTTTGATTTACTGTCAACAGAACGTGGCGGTAGTCTAGATGCAAGTATAGTTTTTTTCGAAAAAAGAACACTTTTTTTGAAAATACCCTGAAGTCTAAACACTGCCATCGATAACAGGTTAGAACAAAGAAAGTCAGCCCGCAGCATTATAGCATTCTTTTGGCAAATTCCCAGAACAAGAGTCAAATAGGTCAGTGTGTATGGTGCAAAATAGTGGGACCTGAACCCTGGATCCTAGCGTGACTCAGAATTGGACAATTCACCTCTGTGAGTTCCAAGGATCTGGTGTCTGAACCCTGGGTTACTGCAATTTGTGTGTAGACAAAGGAGGAGGATGTAGGCTTGTGCCTGAGTTCAAACCTTGGGCTTACACTGCAATGTAGACATGTTCCATGTCTGTATTACAGGAACAGGCAATGCATCATATTTCAAATGCAGCATTTAAGAAAAAAGTTTACATAATTCAGATAGTGGAGCTTCCAGAAGATTTTAGATCATATTTATAGGTAAGTTTATATTCCTATAGATATTTGGGGGACATACACAAATATTGTGAACTCTTCTTTAATGAGAAATGGTGGATCTTTAATTAAAAAAGCATAAGTTAGTTCTAAATATTCTCAGAAAGCTACACCCCTGCAACTCAATAGAGTTGTCTGAAAGTTCATACTATGAGAAATATTTCATGACAGAATAGTTTGGAGTAATGTTCAAGCAAATCATATTTTTGTATCCAATTGTTAATTCAGTATCTAAACAAACAGAAGTTGATTCACAATCTTACAGTGGGTTTCCAATATTGCAAGTATAAGAAATGATAGGTACTTCACAGCAATACAGCTGTCAGGAGCAGTAGATTGACAAAAGGCTCTTTTAGTCAAAAATATTAATTTCACGTACATTTGATAGTTTTCTTTTGATGAGAGGAGTTTCTTATCATGTGACCCTTCAGAATGTGGCTGCACGCGGACTCAATTCCGTTTCCTTTTTTAAAGATATCTCTCATAAAACACAATAATGTGTTTAGTAGTCTAATTTTTGTCACAGGTTTTAAAGTAGGTGGGCACTTCAGTGAACACCAGATTAATTTTTTTTTAAAGTTTCATTATAAGGCACCATGATTGCCAGTTAACAACTGGGAAAACATAGACTTTAATTGGAATTCGTACTTTAAAGGAAAAATCATATATATTCTTAGTTGGAATTTGAGTTAAGATATTAATTAACTCCAGCTTTTTTATTAACCTGTGTTACAAACAGTTATTTTAGATAAGGCTGTCTGATCTTAGCTCAAAGCTAACTTAAACCCAATGCTAATTTTTCTTGTAGCACTTGACATGTCTGGATCTCAGGGAATATGGTATAGACAAAAAGTTGGGAAGTGGGATTCCCCAGATAACCTCTATGGGCAGCACAGAAGAGAATTACTGATAATAATATTCAACTAATCAAAAGTGTTCCTGAACTAACTTATGTCAAAACTATAAAAGATCTTTTAAAATAAAAAATATCTGATTATAACCAAATCCCAAGAAATGTATGTTCAACTTCTTAGCTTGTTCTTCCAATAAGTAGAATGATGTGTTGATGCAAACTACTCGACTTTTAAACTATTTTATATCAATACACTGTAGTCATTCCCAATGGACTGTAGAAGCTACAAACCAGCTTTTGCACTCATGGGCAAAGCCTGAATAGATTTGTTTTGCCCAGAGTTTCTTCCACAGAAACCACATCAATCATGCTACTATGAAGCTTGCCAAAGACTCTGGATCCAAGGACTAACAATATTCTGATGAGGCAGTTCAGCAACTTCAAACGCAGAGGTATATTATCCATAACTCTACTTATCCATTGGTCCACTTTATCTTCAACCTTATTGATTTACTTCACTAATCGATCAGCCATCCAAACATTAGCACCACCTTGTGGTGCTTGACTTGCCCAGCCATTTATGTGGCTATTGCACTAATGAAGGGATTCTGAAATTCAGTGGGTAAAAAGAAAACATCATAAAATGAAAATAAAATAATCTTTGGCTGATAGAGCTTAGCATTTAAATATTAAAAGGAATAATTATTGGCTCATTACATCATAATTGCTTAGTCTGAGCAGTTTCAGTTTATCATGTAAATTCCTTTTTAGTTTAATATTGACCTGCTGTACAATATTGGCTGTTATGTCAATATAAATTAGCTATATTAAAAATGAATGCACATGTATTGTGATGATCTTTGAGAACTTAATAAACCAGCAATTTTAAAATGCAAAAGAAGGATCAGGGGATAAGAGGATGTAAAACATGGCAAGGGATCACTCATATTTTGCTTTGATTTTAATGAGTTTTTTTCATTTATTAAAATGTAAAAAATACAAGAATTTTTTGGTTTTTGCAACATAAAAACTAGACAACCTGATGTTTTCAAATATTATAAAATAATAATAAAAGTGTTCTTTAGAATGCTTGACCCTTTATGGCAAGTTTCAAAAGTTCATTTTTATAGTTGAGTTATAAACCCATAATAAATAGAGACTTATAATTTACAGAGATACAAGTACATTCTATATACATCATTATAATCAATATAGTTATCATCAGAGAAAAAATGCAGCTGATTAAGATACTTATGCAGACATGTTAACGTTTTAACCCCTACCAGATAACAAGGGATGAAGAGGCCGAGTTAAACAACACTTCACAGCAGTATTAAAATTAAGCAATTGTAAGAGGTAATATACGTTCATGTAGATGAAACAACAACCTTTAACCCACCTAATAACAGCTCAAAAAATAGAATGACATCACATGTACCAGGAACATATTATATCTGTTAGTGCTGTGAAGCTTTGTAGGACTTGTGGGTTGATTTTGGCAACCTTAAATCCATAAGAAATACTAGTTTTATTATACCTTTTACAAACATTAGACTTCAGCTATCAGAGCTTTGAAAGCTTATTAATAACTGTCCCACCTACATCCACTAACTCTCATTCCTTACTTTGGACATAATTAAACTTCACCAGATCCCCATTAACCTGTTCCTTTGATCTCTGCTGTGATGATATGCAAAGCTATCCTGTAAGGCCTCATCTCTGGCTATTGGTTAGGATTTCTAATAACTATACACAGAGTTCTGAGGAAGCAAAATCTATTGAAGATTTTCTCAAGCTATGGACAAATCCAGCTCAAAAGACCAATTTAAAAAAATCCACATATCAAGTGAAGTGTCTTCATTAGGGTCTAAGGCCTCAAAGAAAATACCAGTCCAGGGAAATTCTGAAGGTCTGTCGCTGACCTTTCTTTGGTTTTAATCACTGAAACTCCCGACAGCTTAATAAGTTGAAGGTGCTGGATCACAGTCTAACTTAATAAGGCCCACAGCAGAGCCTTGGCCACCTCTGATTGCTCCCATAAGTCTTAGCACATCTGGTACTCTGTCCTTGGGTGAGAAATGTTTTCCATAACTTTCCTCATACTCACTACCCTGCATATAAATTGTTTTTATTAAACCACAAATGATACAGCACTGTATATTTGTGTGAGCTTTTTGCAGTTTTCAGACTTCATCCTACTGAGAGAGATGGTTGTTTTCTCCAAAATAAAATTAAACACGGTTTATCACAAGAATTTTCCTTGCTTTCTCCCCTCCCACTCCTTGTTTTACTGTGAATCACATGGGTCAGCCTAACCTTCAGCTATGACACAAGATTGAAAAACTGAAGAATGCAACAAGTCTGCTAGGGCTGATCTGCAATATATTGTACTTGTTCTTTTAATATATATATATATATACACAAAGGGTCTAAGTAAGGAATTGGGCAGGAAGAGTATAGCATTAAATAAAACAACCAAAAACCTAAATATCACTTCAACAGAAATGGTATTTTTTGAATGTGGCTGCTGCACATACCGTATGTACAGAAGATGTGAACATACACACAGAAACTCCACATTGAAATTCCACATTTAAGAATGTTTACCTTACACTGGTTTTTTTTAGACAGTTTTTGTTGTTGTTGTTGTTGTTCTTATTCTGAGGATAAGAGAAACTGCAGTTCCTCCAAAACTATTGTTTGGTAAGCAGTGACATTTTAATAGCAATAGTGACATTTGTATCGGTTTGTGTGTGTGCATGGGCACACATATACATGTTTGTCTGTGTGCACATACATCTATGTCTCTGTGTACACTGTACATGTTCAATAAATACACATACATAAATGTGGTACCTGTGTATATGTATAGATAGATAATTTTCAACAACCATATAATAAACGTTTTTTTGAGAAAAATAAAAGTTCCAGCCTGGTTCAATGGTTCTGAAATATCTAATTGGATACAATCTCCCAGGGTTTCTTTTTGTATTTTTCTATTTTATTCTAATCTGTATTGGTTCTTATGCTGCACTTATTGATGAGGTATTTAACAGACTTCAATTAATGCATTAAGCAAGATGACTAGCATCTCGTTATGAGTTCTGTTTAGGGAGTAACTGTGTGTTTTCTGCAGTGCTTTGTTTTGTTATGCTTTAAGTTTCAGCAAGGGGTGTTTTTTAAAGCTATGTGCCATTCTCTGTTTATGTCAAAAAAGGCAAGTTCAAAGAGGTGTGCCTTGCACTTGGAGCAGAAGGTGTTGAGGTATGTGATGATTCATATTGATCTGTACCTGGGAAGACTTTGTTTCCTTCACAGGCAAACTTTACCAGTTGTCTTTGTGGGTTTCCATACAGGTAAGAAAAAAGTCTGCTTGGAGGAATGGTCATTTAATAACATTTTCTAACACTGCATCTAGATAGCTGCAGCAGCACAGGAGCCAGCAAACAGAGCTGTAAACAAGGGAGGTTGACTGGGAGTTCTGTTGGAGGAGAAGTTTGTATTGGGTTTTGTATTTGTATTGTTTGTATGTGTAGAAACTTGTAGGGGTAGTGTGCTGGGAGAGAAGCTGAGCCCTGTTAGGGGACGGGGCTTCACTGATTAGGGGTCCTATAAAGGTAACCTTCTAGTCAAGCAGCGGCATAGATAGCTGCAGCGGCACAGGAGCCAGCAAACAGAGCTGTAAACAGGGGAGTTTGAGTGGGAGTTTGGATATTGGGACTTGTTTGGGGTTTGTTTTTGCTGTGGAGGGGGTGTTTTGGTTTGTTTTTATGTTCACCAGACTAATAGGATTTTGGTGAGAAAGTAGATAAAACACAGAGGCAGTAGTGGCCATGGCCCAAGCAGTAGAGAACACAAGGAAGATGATTGGATGTGGTAGCTGCGGTATGTACATGATTCTGGAGGGGGTACCTGAAAGGAGTTTTGTTTGCATGAAGTGCCACGTGATAGAGCTGATGGAAGAAAAGATCTGAGGACTGGCGATGCAGGTGGAAACTCTGGTCGAGTTTAGAAGGGGGTTTGAGCAGACGATGGAGCAAAGGCATGACGTGGCTGAAGGGGAAAGCTTAGATATGAGGTTGGAAGCAGGATCAAGGGCCTCAGAGGGGGGACTGCTGGGCGAAGAAAATGGACAGTGGAAGCATGTGACTAAGAGAACCAGGCAGAGGAAAAGATGGGTCAGTGAAGGAAAAATAGAGCTCAAGAACAGTTATGTGGAGTTGGAGAATGAAGAAGGGATACAGCAGTTAGATAATGAAGATGGAAGGGTAAGGAAGAAGAGAAGAGTGGCTAGTCCCATAGATAAAGGGGAAGAGTTAATGGAGTCAACACCAATAATGAGCTTTAGGAGGATACAGGATGGGTTAAAGAGGATTACAAGGGAAAACAGGAATGGCAAGGACTTGCAGCCAGAGGAAACAAGAGATAGACTAGAGAATCACACTGTCACTAGAAAAGGCAGGTCTACGTGATTGGGGACTCCTTATTGAGAAGAGCCTGTTTGGGCCTGTAACCAGAGCTGATCCAGAGAATAAAAGGGTGTGCTGTCTGCCAGGTGCTAAGATACGGGATGTGGATCTGAGGTTGAAGAGGATTATTAAGGGAGCAGGAAGGAATCCACTGATCATCCTTCATGTAGGAACAAATGATACAGCTAGATTCTCACTGGAACGAATTAATGGAGACTATGCTAGGCTGGGGCGGACGCTCAAGGAAATTGAGTCTCAGGTGATCTTTAGTGGAATTCTGCCTGTTTCTAGAGAAGGGCGGCTAAGATGTGACAGGATTATGATAATCAATAGATGGCTTAGGCAGTGGTTTTATAAGGAGGGCTTTGGGATGTATGGTCACTTTGGGATTTATGGACAAAGGACTGTTCTCTCGGGATGGACTTCACCTAAGTAGGGAGGGAAATAGACTTCTAGGATGGAGGCTGGCTCAACTGATTAAGAGAGCTTTAAACTAGGCATTTGAGGGAGACGGTTGGGAGATGTCCAGGTAATCCCTACACTGGATTTTAACACTGAGAGGGAGGAAAATGAAGTAAGAAAGGATATAGCTGGGGGTAGGAGAATGTACATGAGGAAGGGTAGGGTCGACACTAGTCTAATAGGTCATATTGGAGGTACAACGTCTGTGCCAAATTGGGTAAAGAGTGTGAGTGAGGCCAAACAGCAAAAATTAAGATGTCTGTACACCAATGCGAGAAGCCTAGGTAACAAAATGTAGGAACTAGAGCTATTGGTCCAGGAAGTGAAACCAGCTATTATAGGAATAACAGAAACATGGTGGAATTCTAGGCATGACTGGAGTACAGGTATTGAAGGGTATGTGCTGTTTAGGAAAGACAGAAATAAAGGTAAAGGTGGTGGAGTCGCATTGTATATCAAAGATGAGGTAGATTGTAAAGAAATGAAAAGTGATGGAATGGAGGACGACAGAGTCTCTTTGGGCAAAAATCACATTGGGAAAGAAAACTATCACATCCTCCCCTGGGATAGTGCTTGGGGCATGTTACAGACCACCAGGATCCAATTTGGATATGGATAGAGACCTCTTTAATGTTTTTAATGAAGTAAATACTCATTGAAACTGCGTAATCATGGGAGATTTCAACTTTCCAGATATAGACTGGAGAACAAGTGCTAGTAATAATAATAGGGCTCAGATATTCCTAGATGTGATAGCTGATGAATTCCTTCATCAAGTAGTTGCTGAACCAACAAGGGAGGATGCTATTTTAGATTTGGTTTTGGTGAGTAGCGAGGACCTCATAGATGAAATGGTTGTAGGGGACAACCTTGGCTCGAGTGATCATGAGCTAATTCAGTTCAAATTAAATGGAAGGATAAACAAAAATAAATCTGAGATTAGGGTTTTTGATTTCAAAAGGGCTAATTTTACTAAATTAAGGAAATTAGTTAAGGAAGTTGATAGGACTAAAGAAATTATGGATCTTGAGGTGGAGGAGGCCTGGAATTATTTTAAGTTAATGTTGCAGAAGCTGTCAGAAGCCTGTATCCCAAGAAAAGGGAAAAAAATTATAGGCAGGTGTGTTAAACCAAGCTGGATGAGCAAGCATCTCAGAGAGGTGATTAAGAAAAAGCAGAAAGCATATAAGGAGTGGAAGATGGGAGGGATCAGTAAAGAAAGCTACCTTATTGAGGTTAGAGCATGTAGGGACAAAGTGAGACAGGCTAAAAGTCATGTAGAGTTGGACCTTGCAAAGGGAATTAAAACCAATAGTAAAAGGTTTTATAGCATATAAATAGAGAAAAAAAACAAAAAAAGAAGAAAGAGGACCGCTAATTACTAAGGATGGAGTGGAGGTTAAGGATAATCTAGGAATGGCCCAACATCTAAACAAATACTTTGCTTCAGTCTTTAATGAGGCTAATGAAGAGCTTAGGGATAATGGTAACATAACAAATGGGACTAAGGATATGGAAGTAGATATTACCATATCCGAGGTAAAAGCCAAACTTGAACAGCTTAATGGGAGTAAATCAGGGGGCCCAGATAATTTTCATCCAAGAATATTAAAGGAACTGGCACATGAAATTGCAAGTCCATTAGCAAATTTTTTTAATAAATCTCTAAACTCAGGGGTTGTACCATTTGACTGGAGAATTGCTAATATAGTTCCTATTTTTAAGAAAGGGGAAAAAAAGCAATCCGGGTAACTATAGGCCTGTTAGTTTGACATCTGTAGTATGCAAGATCTTGGAAAAAATTTTGAAGGAAAAAGTAGTTAGAGACATTGAGGTTAATGGCAATTGGGACAAATTACAACATGGTTTTACAAAAGGTAGATCATGCCAAACCAACCTGATCTCCTTTTTGGAGAAAGTAACAGATTTTTTAAATAAAGGAAATGCAGTGGATCTAATCTACCTCGAATTTAGTAAGGCATTTGATATAGTACCACATGGGGAATTATTGGTTAAATTGGAAAAGATAGGGATTAATATGAAAGTTGAGAGGTGGATAAGCAACTGGTTAAAGGGGAGACTACAGCAGGTCATATTGAAAGGTGAACTGTCAGATTGGAGGAAGGTTACTAGCGGAGTTCCTCAGGGATCAGTTTTGGGGCCAATTTTATTTAATCTTTTTATCGCTGACCTTGGCACCAAAAGTGGGAGTGTCCTGATAAAATTTGTGGATGACACAAAGTTGGGAGGGATTGCCAATTCAGAAAAGGATCGGGATATCATACAGGAAGATTTGGATGATATTGTAAATTGGAGTGATAGCAATAGGATGAAATATAATAGTGAGAAGTATAAGGTTATGCATTTAGGAATTAATAACAAGAATTTTAGTTATAAGCTGGGGACACATCAGTTGGAAGTAACGGAGGAGAAGAAGGACCTTGGAGTCCTGGTCGATTATAGGATGACTATGAGCCGCCATTGTGACATGGCCATGAAAAAGGCTAATATGTACTTGGGATTTATTAGGCGAGATATTTCCAGTAGGGACAAGGAGGTTTTAGTGCCATTATACAAGGCATTGGTGAGACCCCATTTGGAATACTGTGTGCAGTTCTGGTTTCCCATGTTTAAGAAGGATGAATTCAAACTGGAACAGGTACAAAGAAAGGCCACTAGGATGATCCGAGGAATGGAAAACCTGTCTTATGAAAGGAGACTCAGGGAGCTTGGCTTGTTTACCTTAACCAAAAGAAGGCTGAGGGGGGACATGATTGCACTCTTTAAATATATTAGAGGGATAAATACCAGGGAGGGAGAGGAATTATTTAAGATTAATACCAATGTGGACACAAGAACAAATGGATATAAGCTGGCTAGTAGGAAGTTTAGACTTGAGATTAGGTGAAGGTTTCTAACCATTAGAGGAGTGAGGTTCTGGAACGGCCTTCCAAGGGAAGTAGTGGGGGCAAAAAATCTATCTGGCTTCAAGATAAAGCTAGATGGGTTTATGAAGGGGATGGTTTGATGAGATAACATGATCTTGGTAACTAATTGACCATTCATTATCAGTGGTAAATAGGTCAATGGAGGGATGATAGGAGTTACTATAGAGAACTTTCTGGGTGTCTGGCTGATGAGTCTTGCCCACATGCTCAGGGTTTAGCTGATCGCCATATTTGGGGTCGGGAAGGAATTTTTCTCCAGGGTAGATTGGCAGAGGCCCTGGAGGTTTTTTGCCTTCCTCTGTAGCATGGGGTACAGATCACAGCTGGAGGATTCTCTGTATCTTGGGGTCTTCAAAGAATTTGAAGGCTTCAATATCTGAGATATAGGTGAGAGGATTATTCTAGGAGGGGGTGGATGAGATTCTGTGGCCTGCACTGTGCAGGGGGTCAGACTAGATGATCATAATGGTCCCTTCTGACCTTAAAGTCTATGAGTCTATGATTCTATCTAAGGGTATGTCTACACTACCCTCCTAATTCGAAATAGGAGGGTAATGTAGGCATACCGCAATTGCAAATGAAGCCCGGGATTTGAATTTCCCGGGCTTCATTTGCATAAAGCCGGCCGGCGCCATTTTTAAATGCCGGCAGTTCGAACCCCGTGCCGCGTGGCTACACGCGGCACGGAGTAGCTAGTTCGGATTAGGCTTCCTAATCCGAACTAGATACTCCGTGCCGCGTGTAGCCGCGCGGCACGGGGTTCGAACTGCCGGCATTTAAAAATGGCGCCGGCCGGCTTTATGCAAATGAAGCCCGGGAAATTCAAATCCCGGGCTTCATTTGCAATTGCGGTATGCCTACATTACCCTCCTATTTCGAATTAGGAGGGTAGTGTAGACATACCCTAAGTTCTTTAGTCCAGTTGTGTGATACAAAAGTAGCCTTCCCAAACTGGATGTGAAATAGTCCAGTTGTGTGGTTCCAATCAGATGCATTATAGGGAAGTCTGGAGCAATTTGAGTAGATTTTTTAAAGACTGTCCGAAATCCTACAATTTTACTTTGCAGTTTGTATTGCTTCCTGGAGTAGAACTGATTAACTAATGGCAAAAGCCATTGACAAATTATTATCTGAGACTGGTCAAAAGGGAAGTTTGATTAATTAAATGTAGAGATAATGAAATCCTGTATCTGTGAACATTTTAGTTGTAAAGAACGGCGTACATTATTTACAGTAAGCAATTCAACCAGGTGATTTTAAGTGTTATTTGTCATTTGTATTGTAATAGCATGTACAGTCTTCAATAAGGGTCAGCTCCTCATGGTGCCAAGTCGTAGTCAAACACTGAATAAAAGGACACTCTCTATTCCAAAGACTTCTAGAGTCTTTGTTTAAACAGAGGTTGGTACCTGAGATCTGTGCTAACTGAAGTCCAATGCTGCAAAGTATTAGGCTGATGCTGATTTTTAAATATGGAGAGTATCCCATTGACTTAACTGGGCTTACTCACAGGGTAAAATCCTGGCTCCATTAAAGTCAATAGCAAAACTCTACTGATATCAGTGAGGTCAGGATTCCACATACATTACATAATGTTAAATGCATGCATAAGTCTTGGCAGGATCAGAGCTTAATTTTGTAAACTTGGATTATGAAATTCTATGCTGTGGCTTTTGGAGGAACAAAAAAGAATTCACAGTTCATGGGAAGAGGGTATTTCAATATAAATTAAACAGTCCTGGTGTCAATTTATGGCAGCTTCCCAGGGCTTCCATATGGGCTCAGGGCTTCAGCCCTTTCCCAAGCCCATCCTTCTCCTCCCCACCACAGCCCAGCATGTCCCGTATGCTAGGGTTCACAAAGGGCTCCTCTGAGGGCACGCTTACACCTATCATCTTTAGTTCTTGGGCTGAGGGAATCCTTTCATGATCACATCCAGGGGCTTTCAGGGATCCTTTATGCCAGTTACCAGAGAAGGAATAAGGATGTCACTGGGAAATTTTGTTCTTCCAAGGACATGTTTTTCAATTCCACCCTGGTTTGCTATTCATTGACCTATTAAAAAAAACTGGTAAGCTAGCCAACTGATGCTCAGCCACCACTCCCCTCCCCCTCTATTCTCCCCCCCACTCCCCCCCCCCCCACACACACACACAATTGTTTTAACAAAGGATCCTCTTTCTTTCATCTACATTGCAATCTTTTCTTTTTATAACACAATACATTTAGGGGGAAAGGGTGGGTAACAGACAGCTATTATCAGACTGAGAAAAGTGTTACATTCATTTCAAGGTCTCAAAGATCTTTTTGATGGGTCCAGGCATAAGAGAATTACAGGTACATCCTGCTAAGGCTGACACAGCAGTTTTTACAAGGAAAAATAATTCCAGCCTTTTGTGATATTGGACATTATTCTACCTGATATAAACCTTCTATGAGATTTTCTTCTTGCCAGTTCAGTGTTACTAGTAACCTCAACATTATCATTTTCCATATAGGTTTTTTTTCTTTCCTCTAAAATATGAGCACACTTAAATCTCAATAAATAAAATTCCTAATTAAAAGCTAAACAATGAAGTTATTTTCCAAAAAGGTTATTTTCAGAGCTGCTTTTCACTTTTATTGATGCCTGTCACCAGAAGAAAATTTAAATCTCCTCCAGAGAAAAGTATTTGAATTTTCTATCAACAGTAAAGGTATTTAATAGCAACAGAAACAAATGACTCAGTTTGGTTTGACTAAATAGTGCCCTGTGCCAGTATCACAGAAGGTCTGTGTCTAGATTGCACCCCTTTTCCGTAAAAGGGATGCAAATTAGACACAGCGCAATTGCAAATGAAGCGGGGATTTAAATCTTCCCCGCTTCATTTGCATAAACATGGCTGCCGCTTTTTTCCGGCTCGGGGCTTTGCCGGCAAAAAGCGCCAGTCTAGACGGGGATCTTTCGGAAAATAAAGCCTTTTCCGAAAGATCCCTTATTCCTGATTTTAAGAGGAATAAGGGATCTTTCAGAAAAGGCTTTATTTTCCAAAAGATCCCCGTCTAGACTGGCGCTTTTTGCCGGCAAAGCCCCGAGCCGGAAAAAAGTGGCAGCCATGTTTATGCAAATGAAGCGGGGAAGATTTAAATCCCCGCTTCATTTGCAATTGCGCTGTGTCTAATTTGCATCCCTTTTACGGAAAAGGGGTGCAATCTAGACACAGACAAGCAATATAACAGCCATGTCCTTGTCTATTATTCAGCAACTTATTCATAGGAATTCCAAGGGAAGGATTATTTATTTATTTTTGTGATTAAGGTGCCAGGTTAGGACTTAGAGGTCATGGGCCAATTCTTGGTTTTTCCTCACACTTCTTGTGTGACTTTGGAGAACTCACACAATCTCGTTGGCCTAGATTTTAAATGGGACTTTAGTGTCTTTGGAGTTTCAGGTTCTAGTCATTTGTTCTTTAGTATGTGTTCTGTAAATGGGGATAATAGTTCTTTTCTGCTAATTTTTTTCTGTCTTGTTTACTTAGGGTTCGTCTACATAGTTGGTTAATGCAGTGTGGGATGAGATTTCTAAAGTGCACTAACATGCTGCTCATTCATTCTTCTGTGTAGACCCTGCTAGTATGTACTGAAAGTTCCCACAAACAGTGTTGTGTCTGTTTAAGGCACACTAGCAGGGTCTATATTGTTCAATTAATGTGCAGCACTTTGGAAGTCTCACCCCTGTAGTGTGCATTCAAGTTTATGGGTGCTTACCCAGTCCCAACCTCCTGAAGGTCATCCATCAAGATAAATTAACCAGATCACTAACACCTTATTTTAAAAAAAGATTTTATTCTGATGATGAACATTGTTTATTTTACTAAACCATAGAGAAGACTTGGAAGCAGTAGCGAGCTCATGCTAATCACTTCTCTGGATCCTGCCTACTGCACTGTTTAATTCAATAAGACCTTCAACTCTTATCCTCCCCGAACTTCTTTCCCATATTAGCAGCTGCAGGCTGAATATATTTTAGTCAAGGGAGTTAGGTTGGAGGATCTCCTCTGTGCAGTTGCAGATATAAGATGGTTTTAGTGACTGGACTACAAAGCCAGGGGTGAAGAAAGCTGTTTTAAAAAATATCACCTGGCTTCTTGCCAGGTGAGAACTTTCCTCCTTTTGTTGGAAGGGTCAGGGCTTTTTTTTCTTTTCGTTCTGTTGGGTTTAATAAAACCTTTTGTACCCCTTACACTCCTTCTCCCCTGGGTGGCCTATATAGCTGCTGATTGAGATCAATTGCAAAAGACATAATGTCTTGAGTTCAGTATAACAACATTGATTCTGGTGTTAAAAGTTACAGCACTCAGGAGATTCAAGACATTATTGTTTCTTGTGATGGACTGACTTTAGCTGGGAGAGCCCACCTAGTGAAGGCATTAGAGAACTGCTTTGCCTGTGCTTTGTGAGCAGAAACAACTTTGCTTTTAGGAAGAAAGATCCATTTTGGTAGCCAGGGTGTTACTTTTAAACATGGGAATCCTAATTGACTTTCATTTCTTATTAGGGCTTTAAAAATGTTGGCTCCATAGCCATGGGGAAACTTGGAGGTCAATGGGGTTGGTTATGGCCAAGCCTGGGATCTGATAGGTGAAGTGGTCCCAAAGGGATAGAGAAACTCTTAAACAGCAGGTTTTTCCCCCAAAAGCAATCAGTTTGACTTTGAATACAGTCATTGATTCCTAGCCTATTGTGAATACAGCTCTCCCATTTCCCTTGATTCTTGCTCTCAAAATGGGGACATGTTGCAAATCTAATTCACTATTCACAAATCATCTTTGTGCTGCTATTGACTGCCAGATTGGGGAACAAAAATTCTATCCATCCTTGTGTGGCTTCACTGAACATGATCCAACATGCACAGCAATAAGTGGGACCAACTTACACCCCTGTTCATCTCCTTTCCGTACACTTTGGCAAACCTCTGAAGCAGCTGTGCTAGAGAGAACTTGGTAGATGCAAAGATGGAAGAGAACACCACCACAGCCAAGGCAGAAGACTTAGGGCAGTAATATTTGATCTTAAACAGCTTGACATCATCAAACTGAGTTGAGAAGAGCCACTACCTCAGGTAGTGATGTTGACATTGTGTTGTGATGTTTACTGCATGTCATTGTCTTGCTGGTGATTGGATTGGTGTCTGTTGGTGAGTGAGACAAGCTTTTGATTTGGCAATACATATCTTCCTACACTTGAAAACTTGATTCTCTCATTATCACAGTGTAGTTGGTCTCCGTATCTAGACTGAAGCCCGTGCCCCAAGGCTGTTTTACAAATCATGGGGACCTACATAATTGAGGGGCCCCCTGCACAGCTTCTGCTGCAGTCCAGATTCTTCCCTTCACACCCCCATGTAGCTTCTGCCAGGAGTCTGGTGCTTCCTTTTTTTCCCCCAACATGTAGTTTCTTTTCGGGGCCTGGAGCTCAGGGTTTCTCTCCTGCTCTCCCTGCACACCTTCAACCAGGACTCAAGGGCTTCTTTGGGGCTGGAGCAAAGCTTCAGGGGTTTGGGGCTACTCTCTGCCCCCAGTCTGGTAGCAGGGTGCCCTCACTAGTGGCTGGTGCTGGCCAAGAGAAACACATGGTGGGGGGAACAGGGAGAAGCCCTGCAGCAGATAGGAAAGAGCAGCCTCAAGAAGAGGCCAGAGTGGCACCAGCAGGACTGTCCTCAGGCATACAAGCACATATGGCTGTACAGGGACAGACAAAAATTTGGTGCCCCGAATTTAGGGGTGCTCTAAGCAGCAATGTATTTCACATATGCCTAGGGATGGCCCTGTGGTGAGCTTGAACTGGAGGTGAGCTTAAAGAGGGCAATGTGAGAAAGGCTGAGCTCTTGGGAGCATTGCTACACAGGAGAGAAGCTAACTTCTGTGTCGGGAACCTGTGGTCCTGAGCAAGGAGGCCAGAGGCTAAAGAAGCAAGAGGGGAGCAAAACTGATGGAGTCCTGGGGACCAGGTATTGAGTTAAGACTGTGTTGTCTTTGTTTCTTAAACTTTGTTACAAAGGAATAAATGTCCTAGGCAAAGCTTGGGTGTGACAGTGCATTCTTGGAGCTAGAGAGCAACAGCGGCGTCTATTGATGCTTACCACAGAAGTTGATCTAATGAAAGATATTACCTCATCCACCCTGTGTTTCTCATAGCCTGGGACCAACACAGCTCCAATGACAATGTGTACACTTATGTCGTTGAAACATATCATCATGTTATATAGTCAATGCTGCAGCACAGACATGGCAACACAAGATCACAACTTTAAGCCATAATTATTTTGTGTCTCTTTGTGTTTAATACCTTTTTCATCTCAGTATTTTCTCACATATGTGGGGTGCAGACTTCCCCCCCCCCCCCCCACACACACACACACTCCCTCCTGGCTATTAAAAGGGAAAGTAGTGTTTTTCCCTCTTTCCACCCTTCAGCCCTCTGCAATTGCAAGATGAGAGAGGAATTATCTCTTTCCCTTCCCTCCATCTTTCTGGGACTGTTTTGTGCAGAGAGAGGGGTTCCCATTTCTCAGTACATGGTCATTGTTCCTTCTGCAGCCTCTCATGTTTTGAGCAGCATGAGAATGCTCTTGTGATTTGTGCAATGCCTAGTGCCAGTTGAAAAGGAGGGGCACTCCCATCAAATTAGCAGACTCTGAGACCTGTATGAGGTACCCCAAATTGTTGTGTGTGTCAGTACCACAAATTTAGCATATTGTATGGCAACAAACAAATCATCCCGATTCTTTTCTGTTTAACAGGGTGTAATATGAGAGATAGAACTAGTAATGCCAGAGTTGTTAACTCATGCATCTCACAGGACCCTTGCATGGATTTTATGTTGCTTGTTGCTAATGATTACTCTCTCAGATCTTTCTTGTATGCAGCAGCTGCTTCCTTTTGTGCCTGTAAGTGTAGGAAGATGCGCGTGTGTTGCCAAATCAAACGTATCTACATTACTGGAAAGCATCTTCCAGTTTATGTGTAATTAGAGGACTAGCCTAGTCCCCTCATTAACATTATTCATTGTTAGGTAGTAAAGTTATGAAATGTTTTCCAAGCAGGAACTGCAGATTTAAATGTTTTATAAAGCCTGTGATTTAATTGAAGTATTAACCTTGGTGTGGGATTGGTTCAGTGCTTTTCCCTCATGACTTTAACATGCCAGGAAATCCAACACATGATAAATATACACTCCTCTGAGGTCATTGTTGCTAAGATTCTGATCTGGCTGCTGCTTGGCTGATGACTCCAGATATATCAAATCCTGATATTTAAAAAGCAATGCTGCTGATTTAAAAGACCCTTTTGACATAGTTTCTAGGATTTATGGTCTTTGGGAAATCAGGCTATTAAATAGTATATCCAAGATCACTGGTTTTCAAACTTGGGTCATGGGCCCACCTGGTAAGCCGTGGGCCCACAATGTTTTGTTCATTCAAGTGTTGGTTGCTACAGAGCCTCACAGCTCCCCTTGCCTGGAAATGGAGAACCACAGCCAATGGGAGCTGCGAGGCTCCATGACTATGGACACTTGAATAAACAAAGTGTTGCAGGCCCACCAGCAGCTTACCCTGATGGATCTGTGTCCCAGATCACTTAAGTTTGGTAGTTTATGCTATATACTTCAAGGAACCAAGAACTGCATTTAGGATTCTTGCATCTTTGGGATAAAGGGGCTGAAGGATTTTGCTTGTAGTGCCATGGGATGCAGGAAGGAACCCAGATTGAAGCAACCGGTGAAAATGCCATAATACAGGCTGAACTTGGGACCTGACCAGTGCCAAACCAGAGAATTAGTCAGACCGTAAGAGGTCAATATTGTCGGCTAGCATTATCAAAACTTCCACTGGTTATTGGGCTCTCAGAAGACATTTAGGGATAAATTAGAGCTAAATAACAGCACAGAACACCGAGAGCCAGGACTGGTAGCTGTAAACAAACTTAATGGGACTACAGGAAACTTGATAAGTGGACTTCCAGCTAATTAAAATCATGCCAGACCATGGATGTTGCCAGACCAGATAATTCCAGGTTAAAGAGGTTCAACCTTCTGGGCTCATCTAGACTACGCTAAAGTGTTGAAAGATCTCACTTTAAGTGAAAGTAGTTTGGATGAGGCTTTTTCGGAGAACCCTCCATTTTTCAAAATCTACTCTTCCTCAAAAAATGAGGTTTATGCGGCTTTTTGAAAAAGGAGAGGGGATTCACTGAAAAAGCTGCATCAAAACTACTTTCACTTTCAAAAGCTCTGCTTTCGAAAGTGAGATCGGAAGAAGATATGCAAATTCCCACAGAATTTGCATATCCTCTTTCGACACTTTAGTGTAGTCTAGATGAGCCCTCTGTTATTTTCTTATTATTGCTATATATTATCCTTCCTCTAGTGTCTCTCCATATCCCTTGGCTAGATCAACAAACTGAAATAAAAATCAGTTATAAAAGCACAGGCTGTTTGTTATGCACAGAGTTCTCATGCTGTTTTGGGATAGAGATTAAGTATAAGCACAGGCTAAGAATCAGGAATTTCTGAATTCACATCCAATTCTAAATCCCTCTTCACCTTAGGGCAAGTCACCTAGCCTAACTGCCTCAGTTTCACCTTATTTAAATTAGCGTTCATGATAGCTACTTTACACATAGTTGGCTAATACAGTAAAAGGCTCTGAATTCCATGGGATTATATCTTTTTCCAGGTAAATAGGTGTGTGTCAATATTCAGTCAACCTAAATGTCTGACCTGTCCCAACTGCTTTATATAATCAGAAATTTAAATATAAATCCTAATGGTGCACCGTTAAATTTAAATATATATCGAAAGGGCACACAGCCAGCTAGTTATGTCCAATGTTTTGGTACAAAACTGGCACTTTTTCATTAAAAATCATTATAAGAGATATTGGCACCAATTTGAATTTGGTCCTGACTGTGTGGAATAACATGAATGACCAGAAATTCCTTGAGATTTTCACTTGGGACTTTCAAAGGAACAGAAGGCACTTAACTCTGATAGGCTCCTTTGAAAATTCCAGTCTTCATCCTCATGATGATTTGAGTGCAAAGAGGTAGCATTTTTTAATCTGACAACTCACTTGTGTATGTCTTGTATGAAAAGATAAACTTACTGGACTTTTCTGCTGCTCCTGTTGAGAGCCTTCTAAAAAGAACATTAGACTTCGAAAAGGATTTTGTTTTGAGCATCCTTTCTGCAGAGGTTCACTTTCCAGGAAAGAAATTGGCTACAGTTGCCTTCCACACAGTCCGCCACAAGACCTGAGTAATTCAATATTATTTTATAAATGTGTATATTTGAAATTGCTTTGGGGGAATACTATTCTCCCCGGAACACTTTGCCACTCAATAGTCTTATACTCACTTCTCATTAAATGTTGTCATATACTTTTAGTATTTACAAAAAGAACTGACAATAATTCAAAGCCATTTTGTGCAGGAACTAAAGATAAGAGGGATGTGGGGCTGTGAACAGAGCGGGAGAAGATAATTAAACTAAGGGTATGTCTACACTAGCCACACTAGTTGGAACTAGGGTGGCTAATGTAGTCATTCGAACTTCAAATGAAGCCCGAGATTAAAATATCCTCATTGCAGGAGGAGTAACGGTAGTTCGAATTAGGAGCTTTAATTCGAACTACCTAGCCCATGCCACGTGTAGCCACGAGCAGGGAGTTCGAACTACCGGACATTTAAAAATGGCGGTGCCCGGGAACATGTAAATAAAGCCTGGGATATTTTAACCCCAGGCTTCATTTGCAAGTTAGAATGACTACATTAGCTACCCTAGTTGGAACTAAGGTGGCACTGTAGACATACCCTAAGAGAGGGAATATATTTACTCATGATAACTCATATTTCCATAAAGTTCCCATTAGGCTTCCATTCTCATCTCTCACCCACTAGTGTCATTTAATTGTTCTCCTTTACTTCTCATCCACCATAGGATTGTTGTCCTCCACAGCTAGTCTTGGGCAACTGTTCTCTCCTTCCCTTTTGACCCTATACTCAAAGGGTGCTTAATCTACTGAAATTCCTTTCACAAAGACTATTCCTGGTTAGCACCACTAATCAGACCCCTAGATCCTACCACTACCTTTTCCCCCCCTTTCGCCATTGATAGCATTTTCCTTCTGTATTTTAGGATGGGGGCTCAGTGGGTCTCAATACTTCTATATTGTACCCCGCATAAGTGGACTAATAATCTACTGGAACTCTAACACATGTATCACTGATTGCTGAGCCTGCCTGCTAAGAAGCTCCAGAGCACCCATTTCTCATGCTGTGGCTCACTGACTGAGGCAAACACTGCACTGTGGCTCGACATACCAATTTTGCACTGAATTCTCCAAGGAATCCAAGGAAAAATGCTGTCAGACCCATAATTGAATAGTCATAGTAGCACAAAAAATCTGTTCCTATTTGTACTGTCACTTGTGTACCATGTTTCCTGACTTTGACATCTACTCCTGACTTTGACATCTAGCTTATGAATTACAAGGTTTTTCAGGTGAGGAGGTCTGTAGGGGTGCTTCTACACAGCAGGGCTTAACTCGAAATAAGCTACAGAAATTGAGCTACATCAAAATATCTTATTTCAAAATTGGGAGCATCTTATTTTGAAATAGAGTATCTTCCTCCAACTTCCCTAACTCCTCCTACAATGAGGGTTACAGGAGTCAGAGTAAGAAGTCCTCCAGCTTGACAGGGGCTGAGAATAGCACACCCACTCAGGGCTGAAGCCTGAAGGCATCAACTTCTGCCCTCGTGGTGGGAATCAGGCGTAAGTTTTGGCCCTGGCAAGTCTAAGCGAGGTCTGATGACCTCATTAAAACAAGGTTGTTACCCACAGCTGACATCCATTGAAAACAGGACATTCTAGGAGCATGATGAAGGAGATATAAAATTGGAAAGAGGAAAGAAGAATGGAGAGAGAGGAGAGGGCAAAGGAGTGGAGGAAATTGTAAACAAAAATATCCTGCAATGGACAATGGAAAAAGTAGACAACTCTTAAAGGGTATGTCTACACTACAAAGTTAATTCGAACTAACAGACGTTAGTTCGAATTAACTTTAATAGGCGCTACACATAGAAACCGCTAGTTTGAACTTAATTCGAACTAGCGGAGTGCTTAATTTGAACTAGGTAAACATCATTCTAAGAGGACTAACACCTAGTTTGAATTAAGTAGTTCGAATTAAGGGCTGTGTGGCCACTTAATTCGAACTAGTGGGAGGCTAGCCCTCCCCAGCTTTCCCTGGTGGCCACTCTGGGCACCACCAGGGAAACTCTTCTGCCCCTCTCCCAGCCCCGGAGCCCTTAAAAGGGCACAGTCTGGCTACGGTACCTGTGCTAGGTGCAAGCAAGGAGTTTCACAGGTTGACTGTTTGCTTTGTGAAGAAGAACTTTCTCTTATTAGTTTGAAGCCTGCTACCCATTCATTTCATTTGGTGTCCTCTAGTCCTTTTATTATGGGAACTAATGAAGAACTTTTCTTTATGCACCCTCTCCACACCACTCATGCTTTTATAGACCTCTATCATATCCCCCCTCAGTCTCCTCTTTTCTAAGCTGAAAAGTACCAGTTTCCTTAGCCTCTCTTCATATGGGACCTGTTCCAAATCCCTGATCATTTTAGTTGCCCTTTTCTGAACCTTTTCCAAGGCCAAAATATCTTTTCTGGGGTGAGAAGATCACATCTGTACACTGAAGATATGGCGTACCATAGTTTGATACTTCCCCTCCTCCTCCTTCCCCTGGCTTCCCCCTTCCAGCTACCTCCTCCCGGGTTTCCGCCTCCCCTCTCCCACCCTCTCTCTTCCCCTCTCCCACCTCCTTTTCCCAATCTCCCAGAGTTTTGTTCAATAAAGAGAGTTTCTATTTTTGAACACACATGTCCTTTATTTTGTACATCAGGAAGGGGGGCTAGGGAGGGATAAGTGGAAGGAGGTGAGGGAGGAATCGGGTACGAGCCCCCGATGGGGAGGACTGGGGTGGCTCTGCGGGCTCCTTGGGATGGAAGCTCTCCTGCAGCACCCCAATTGACCCCCCCCCCCGGATGGAAGCCTGTGGCAAGTGCAGCCGGGCTGGTGGCCGAGTGCTGTGGTGAGCCAAGTGTGGGCATTTAGGGCACTCCAAGCCAGGACTGCTTTGCTGTCCCTCATCGAGTTAGACAAGCAAGTGGGGAACCCCTGAAAACTGTCTGTCCGGGGTGGGGGTCGGGTCCCTTTAAGCACAGCCCTCGGCTAGCCTGAGACAGCAGCTCCACGCTCTAAGTCCTAATCTGATGCCCTGCCAGCACTGCTTCCGGCCAGCCTTAACCTCGGTTCAGGGTCCACTCAATGTGGACATGCTAGTTCGAACTAGTTTTTAGGTCTAGATGCACTAGTTCGAATTAGCTTAGTTCGAATTAACTAATTCGAATTAAGTTAGTTCGAATTAGTGCTGTAGTGTAGACATACCCAAAGTTATTAATTAAAATTAAGGGTATTAAGGCATCTTGGATTTGTGGTGAAACCACAGTACACTTGTACATTGTTCATGTGATTTCTGATGTCACCATTAAACCCCTGGATGGCATTATATTCAGGTAATTCACAGTTGTTTGGCATTCTTTTCTGTATACTGTACAATAACTCATTGTGTACAGAGAGACATGCACACACAAATGTGTATATAAATGTGTGTGCCAAGTTTATAGTCTGCAAAGAAACCAAGCATTTTAAATGTGTTCAACTGTGTGAGTAAAAAGATAAAAACCCAGGGTTTGAAGAGACAGGAGCTGAAAATCTAACTTACATGCACTATCATTAAGTACCACCTTTGTTCAGAAACATTATCTAGCAGCAAGATGCATGATACTGAAAACATACTCTCTAACTATTTTAATGGATTTATTATATTAGTATTGAAGGACAAAATACTTGTAGGGTCAGCCAACAGTCACTGTTGATGGGAAATACGTGAGATCACACAGAGATTATGGAGGAAATATATTCAGTTCATCGAAACAGTACAATAATAGGATTAGAAAATAATAGGATTATAAACACTAAACCTTTGGGGATAAATTCTACTATTGAGGAGATCTGTGGCTGGATCTCTTGATTGTCTGCCGATCTCTGCATGCAAGAAGGAGACTGGGAATCATTCGGAATCCTTTGGTATCAGTGTGTCAGCATCCATTTAGGAGGGGGTTTTGGTGAGTTGGACAACTCAAACACTTGGGGTGTGTCTAGACTACATGCCTCCGTTGACAGAGGCATGTAGATTGGACAGATCGGCAGAGGGAAATGAAGCCGCGATTAAAATAATCGCGGCTTCATTTAAATTTAAATGGCTGCCCCGCTCTGCCGATCAGCTGTTTGTCGGCAGATCGGGGCAGTCTGGACACGCCGCGTCGACAAAGAAGCCTTTCTTGATCGGCACAGGTATGCCTCATGAAACCAGGTTTACCTGTGCCGATCAAGAAAGGCTTCTTTGTCGATGCGGCGCATCGAGACTGCCCCGATCTGCCGACAAACAGCTGATCGGCAGAGCGGGGCAGCCATTTAAATTTAAATGAAGCCGCGATTATTTTAATCGCGGCTTCATTTCCCTCTGCCGATCTGTCTAATCTACATGCCTCCGTCGACGGAGGCATGTAGTTTAGACGTACCCATAGTTATTGTTTAACCAAAATGTCACTACGGGTATGTCTACACTACAAAGTTAGTTCGAACTAACGGACGTTAGTTCGAACTAACTTTAATAGGTGCTGCACTAGCGCTCCGCTAGTTCGAATTTGAATCGAACTAGCGGAGCGCTTAGTTCGAACTAGGTAAACCTCATTTTACGAGGACTAACGCCTAGTTCGAACTAGCTAGTTCGAACTAAGGGCTGTGTAGCCCTTTAGTTCGAACTAGTGGGAGGCTAGCCCTCCCCAGCTTTCCCTGGTGGCCACTCTGGCCAACACCAGGGAAACTCTATGCCCCCCTCCCGGCCCCGGACCCCTTAAAGGGGCACGGGCTGGCTACGGTGCCCGTGCCAGGTGCAAGCCTGCCAGCACCCAGCTAGCAGACCCTGCACCTGGCACGGCACAGAGCCACCCACCCGATGCCCCCCAGCCCACCCCCTCTTGCCGGGACCAGGCTGGCAGCTCCCGGGAGCTTGCCCTGGACCACAAGAGGCGGGCACCTTCCTGGGCTAGTGCGGACATCGTGGACCTCGTCCACGATCTCCGCACTAGGCACAGGAAAGTGGCCGTCTAGGGCAGGAGAGCTGCCAGCCTGGCCACCCAGGACCAGGTGTGCATGAAAATCAAGGGGGTCCACTGAGACCCCCGACACTGAGCCCTGAGCTTACAATGGCCGTCCTGGGTCAGACCAAAGGTCCATCTAGCCCCGTAGCCTGTCTGCCGACAGCGGCCAACCCTAGGGACCCTGGAGGGGATGGACCGAAGACAGTGACCAAGCCATTTGTCTCGTGCCATCCCTCTCCAGCCTTCCACAAACTTTGGGCAGGGACACCACTCCTACCCTCTGGCTAATAGGACTCCATGGACCCAACCTCCATGACTTTATCTCACTTCCCTTTAAACTCTGTTCTAGTTCTAGCCTTCACAGCCTCCTGCAGCAAGGAGTTCCACAGGTTAACTATTTGCTTTGTCAAGAAGAACAACTTTCTCTTACCAGTTTCAAGCCTGCTACCCATTCCTTTCCTTTGGTGTCCTCTAGTCCTTCTTTATGGGAACTCAGGAAGAACTTTTATGAATGCACCCTCTCCACCCAACCCCTGCTTTTAGAGACCTCTATCCTGTCCCCTCTCCGTCTCCTCTTTTCTAAGCTGAACAGTCCCAGTCTCTGTAGCCTCTCTTCATCTGGGACCTGTTCCCAACCCCTGATCATGTTAGTTGCCCTCCCCTCTCCCAGCCTTTCTCTTCCCCTCTCCCACCTCCTTTTCCCAGTCTCCCCCAGTTTTGTTCAATAAAGACAGAGTCAATGTTGGAAGAAACGTTATCTTTATTTTGTACCTCAATAAGAAGGGGGGCTAGGGAAGGGTAAGTGGAAGGAGGTGAGGGAGGAATGGGGTATGAGCCCCCGATGGGGAGGACTGGGCTGGCTCTGCAGGCTTCTGGGGGTGGAAGCTCTCCTGCAGCCCCCCGATTGTCCCCTCTCCCCAGATGGCAGCCTGCGGCAAGTGCAGCCGGGCTGATGGCCGAGTGGTGTTATGTGCCCAGTGTGGGCACTCAGGGCACTCCAAGCCAGAACTTCTTTGCAAGCGGGGCACCCCTTAGAACTGTGTGTCCGGGGTGGGGGTCGGGTCCCTTTAAGCGCAGCCCTCGGCTAGCCTGAGACAGCATCTCCATGCTCTAAGTCCTCCTTTTATGCCCTGCCGGCACTGCTTCCGGCCATCCTTAAGCCCTGTTCAGAGTCCACTCAATGTGGACTTACTAGTTCGAACTAGCAAAACGCTAGTTCGAACTAGTTTTTAGTTCTAGATGCGTTAGTTCGAACTAGCTTAGTTCGAATTAACTAATTCGAACTAAGTTAGTTCGAACTAGCGCTGTAGTGTAGACGTACCCTACCATATCTGAGTGTGACTTGTTGGTTCAACAGGTGTTTTGTTGTTGCTGCCATGCATGGATCAAATTAATTAGAGAATAATTTGTTATTAAAGAGAATAGGTAAAAGTTATTACTAACATCTCTTTGCACAAGACCAAGGACATAGCCAATAAGAATATAAGGACAGCCATAAGGGGCCAAACCAATGCTCCGTCTAGGTTAGTGTCTTCTCTTCTGAGAGTCACCGATGCCAGGGGAAATGAACAGAACAAGTAATCATGAAGTGACCCATTCCCTGTTGCCCATTCCCAGCTTCTGACAAACAGGGTTAGGGACACCATCCCTTCCCATTTTTGATAATAGCCAAGGATGGGCTTGTTCTCCATGAATTTATCTATTTCTTGTTATAGACTTGGCCTTCACAACATCCTCTGGCAGAGAGTTCCACAGGGTGACTGTGCATTGTGTAAAGATAAACTTCCTTTTGTTTTAAACCTGCTGATTATTAATTTCATGTGGTGCCCTCTTGTTCTTGTGTTATGAAATGTAAATAACACTTCCTTATTTACTTTCCCCACTCTAGTAATGATTTTACAGACCTCAGTCATATCCCTTTTAGTAGTATATTTTCCATGCTGACAATACAAATAATAGTTTCACAGTAATTATCTGACAATGGGTGTGATTCTCTGCTACCTTGTACCTTATATATGTGTGAAGATGTCTATCTATATCACTAACAGTGAGCAACCAAAGAGTTTGTTTTGCATCAGTCATCCCTGCTAAAATAAAGAAAAAGTACATGTGAACTGGCACTTCTTAAAGTTAGTATTCGGTACAGAAAATTTGACTTGTACTTGTATGTGTTTCATATTAAAAATATCCTCTTGAGAAATCAGTTGACCATAAGACAGAAAAGTGCTAATATACTATTTGGATTGTGGGAGAATTTTTTGGCTTTCAGTATATTTATGCCCTAAACTACTTCAGCTAAGCTTCTTATCTGAAACCTTTTTCTTGAACTGTATGGTTCAATTTGGTCTTTAATTAAGACCCTACAGTCCTCTTATGCAAAACTCACGGGTTGTGTCTAGACTGGCCAGTTTTTCCAGAAAATCAGCCACTTTTCTGGAAAAACTTGCCAGCGGTCTATACTGGCCACTTGAATTTCCACAAAAGCACTGACTTCCTACTGTAAGAAATCAGTGCTTCTTGTGGAAATACTATGCTGCTCCCATTCAGGCAAGAGTCCTTTTGCGCAAAACTTTTGCGCAAAAGGGCCAGTGTAAACAGCTCAGATTTGTTTTCCGCAAAAAAGCCCCGATCGCGAAAATGGCAATTGGGGCTTTTTTTGCGGAAAAGCGCGTCTAGATCGGTACGGACACATTTCCGCAAAAAGTGCTTTTGCGGAAAAGCGTCCATGCCAAGCTAGACGCTCTTTTCCGAAAATGCTTTTAACGGAAACTTTTCCATTAAACGGAAAATCATACTAGTCTAGACACAGCCACGGTGAATTCAGTGGGACTTAAGTTGAATTGGACTACAGGATTTAATTGAGAGATGATGGGTCTCTCTAATAAATAGACTGCAATTTTTCTCAATTGCAGGGGTTCCAGTGGTTGAAAAGCAGTTCCTAGGTTGGTAAATGTATTGATTGTGATTTATTTGTTTTTAGTGATGTAGCTGCTGCAATGCATCTTTGCAGACAGGCTTTACTTAAAATTGTTTTCTGAAGCATTTTTTCACTTTCTTTATTAGCTAATGCCTCATGGTGACCACTAAAAGATCTATAGTCTCTTCCAATGAAGACCTAGAAGAATAATCATTTGGAATTCTGTGCTGAGAGATTTTCACCCAGCAAGCAGGAAGAGCAAAGGTATGAGGCACCATAATACTCACATGTGTTCAACAACAGTCCCTTACCTCCATTTTTATTTCTGCCTCTGTATGATATTAGTGTAGATGACAATGATGTTTTCTATAACATATCTGGGGCCAGGCACAAATACAGTTTAGCAAAGTGGAACATTGAGACACAGTACCACTGAATTTAGTTAGATCAATGGAAACTTTGAAAATTTCAAATTCTTTTCTAAAAATATTACATAGTTAGATCCAAAGCTTCATTGTGAGTCACATCTTAACTGGACAGAAACTGGTCCTGTATGGGATAACATGGTCCTCTATGCAGACAAACATGGATTCATGCTGGGCCCAGCCCTATCCAGGTGTGGCAAGGCAGAGAAGGTACACAGTGCCTTTATACCACCATGGCTGTGTCTAGACTAGCATGATTTTCCGGAAATGCTTTTAACGGAAAAGTTTTCCGTTAAAAGCATTTGCAGAACAGAGCGTCTAGATTGGCACGGACGCTTTTCCTCAAAAGCACTTTTTGCGGAAAAGTGTCTGTGCCAATCTAGATGCCCTTTTCTGCAAAAAGGCCCCAATCGCCATTTTCGCGATCAGGGCTTTTTTGCACAAAACAAATCCGAGCTGTCTACACTGGCCCTTTTGCGCAAAAGTGTTGCGCAAAAGGACTTTTGCCCGAACGGGAGCAGCATAGTATTTCTGCAAAAAGCACTCATTTCTTACAGTAGGAAGTCAGTGCTTTTGCGGAAATTCAAGCAGCCAGTGTAGACAGCTGGCAAGTTTTTCCGGAAAAGCAGCTGATTTTCCGGAAAAACTGGCCAGTTTAGACACAGCCCGTGTGTCTCTATTCAGGGCAGAGGAAAATCCAGGGATGCCAGGACTGTGCAAGTTTCGTAACTGCAGCACAAATAGCATTTCCAAAGAAGACCAGCATATAGAAAAGCTGGCCAGTGCGGGGAGCAGCACACAATGTGTTGTACTAGAAGAATATATCAAAGAGGTTATGCTTCAGGAAACAAGTGTGCCTATCACATGTGTAGTGCTCTAGGAGTAGCTCATGATAGAAGAGAGTTTCCTTAGCATTGAATGCCCTGTAGGAACTGAAGCATCTCAGTAACTGCGACTGTAGTCCCAGCGGCTTAAGAAAACCATACATTATTGCCCTGTTTAACAGCAGGTTGTCTACAGGTTGACATGGTTTTAAGTCATTTGATATGTTATAGGAAGGTGCTTATAAAAAGAAAAAATATTTAAACTATAAAACTAGAGAGTTATCCATTCTGGTAATAGCTATACTTTTGTATCTTATACCCGTAGTTGATTGTATATCAGTTTTGAGGAGTCTGTTTCTTAAAAAGAAGGATACAGATCTTGAAGAATCGCTAAGAGGTAAGATCATTCTTAAAGTTGTGCATGATTAATAATGACCATGCCTCATTGTTGGTTTTTTTCTCTACGAGTTGAAATAAAATATATCATTCACATTACAGGCAGGAGTTTGGCAGAATGATTCATAGTACATTGGAAAGCATAAGTACCCAGAGTTAAGGACTTCCCAAAGGTGTTGAGTTAAGTTATTTATAATTTGTATGTATAAATATTTTAAAAGCATATTCATGTATGGATATTCCTTCTAAGAGATTGGTAGAAAATATTTTTTTGTCCAGAATTAGAGAAAACAAGTTCTGCTTTGCTTGGCAGCCCATGTCACAGAGGATGAATGAGTAAAGATTAAATAAATCACTGCTCTGCTGTGTCACTGGTCCTTACAGTTCACTCCAACAGAGATTTGTTGTATTGTCTGTAAATTGGAGGATCCCTAGGAGTTGAAAAGCATTTAAGGTAAGAACTAGTAGAACACAAAGTTTTGATATGATCAATACTCATTATACAATATAGTAGAATCTTATTAAATGATTAACTTTTTAATGCACAAAAGTTAAAACATGCATCTATAATAATGCTGAAAATGCTTTACAGATGTCAATTTACAATGCTAAAATATAGGCTCTACATGGAGAAAAAAGTTTGTATGTCAAGCAGTGTTCCCTCTAAACTGTGTAGCAGCACAGCTTCACAAGTGATTAATCAGCTCCACCCAGTCAAAGGCTCAGGGCTTCTGCCATGGAACTGACTGACTGGGCAGGGCTGGTTAATTGCCTGTGAAGCTGAACTGCAGTGCAGTTTAGAAGGGACAATGATGTCAAGTCATGTTCCTTTTTTGTTCTCTTGACCAGCTATCCATTATTTGGCTGCAGATTGTTTTCTTTATCCACAAGAGATATTGAAAATTAGTACCCTCTCATTTGTGTGGTGCTGTACATCACATCATGATCTCCAGATACCCTCTGCTGCCTAAGACAATAGAAATCAGGAATAGGTCCTGAGCAAAGGATATGCTCTTGGCAAATGACATAGCAACTGTATTTTTTTTCAGTACCCCTACTGGCACATGGTTGTTGTACCATTAATAATGGCAAAACATAACTCTCTGCACTTCCCCTTAGGTCAAGTGGCTAAAAGTAGTGGTAAGGAATGGAGACAGTAGTGAAGACTGTCTTAAGGTGGGTGTCTCAAGAAAAAAACTATCAGAAGATGTGCCATCCTATTTTTTAGCTATGGGTGCATTTAATAGGTAGTGTCTCTTGCCATGCTTATGAAAATTGGCTTCTGAATATGAATAGCTATAACTCAAAGATGCTTTAGGCAAAATATGTAACATATAGCTCTTAAAAATATGTTCTGCTGAATGTGTATTTTCTATTTTTGTACATATATCATTCTTGTATGGAAGTGTGGATCTGTTTATAATTCTAAATGGGTTAAGGAGAGCCTTTACTGATACTCCAGAAACACAATAGTTTTGTTTTTCCTGTAAGCCTGGACCGTGGTTTATCATGCCAGGACATGGGGCTAGGCCATCTGATGATGGAATCCATTTTGGATCTGGTACTTTTCCCACTCAAAGGCTGTATCTACATTGGCAAAAACTTACTGCCTGTCTACACTGGAATACCAGAAGTATCCCAAAATAGCAATTCTGTGCCTTTAAATGCACCATTTCTAAATATATTTCAAAATAACGAGTGCACTATTCCAGCATTCCTGTAACCCTCATTCCACGGGGGTAAAGGGACTTGTTGGAATAGCGCTTTATTTCAAAATAAGCTACGCAATTTGTGTAGTGCAAAGGTGCTGTGGAGATGCATCCTAAGGATGCATCTAGACTTCAGGGGGTTTTCTGAAAAATGACCATTTTTCTGAAAAACTTCACTGACATCGACACTGCTATTGCATTCTTTTGAAAGAAAATTAAAAGAATGCAGGGGTTTTTCTGACATTGGTAAACCTCATTCTACAAGGAAGAACACCTTTTCCGAAGGAGCTCTTTCAAAAAAAGGTGTGTGTGGATGTGGAAGAGGGAGTTTTTCCAAAAGAAGAGGCCTCCAGGAAAAAGCACAGGTGCCCTGGTGGCCACTACGTCCATAGTAATCACAGCTTAAATGCAAGATAGCGTCCATTCGAAAGCTCTTTCGAAAAAGCAAATCGCTTTTTTGATGTGCTTTGGTACTGTGGATGCTCTCTTTCGGAAGTTTTTTTGGAAGATCTCTTCTGAAAAAGCTTCTTTCGAAAGAAACCTGCAGTCTAGACATACCCTAAGAGTTCAAGTTAATGGGAGTTGAAATCACTTGAGACCATTGGGCAGCAGTGACAGCCAAGAGGTGGATAGCAGCAGAGAGTGACTGACAGGGTGGCAGTAAAGAGATGTGACAAGCGGCCATCAGGACAGTGCCCGAGAGCAGTGAGCAGGTGGATGGCGAGCAACCAGTGGAGTGAGTAGGATACTAGGGTGAGAGGTCAATGCTATGGATGCACCTCTGAACTCTGGGTCTATACTGACTAATGGCAGCAACTGTGAGTGGGGGGCATGTGAACGGGAAATTTAGATTGCTGGACTTAATAATCTGAGAGGAAAGGACACATCCCAAACTACCTGAGGTGGGACTTTTACTCATGGTTCATGTTTATAAATCCTGTTTGTGTTTTCCCAAGTTACTTCCCTCCCTTTTAAAATTGTCTTTTCTGCACTCAACACCGTGCTTGTGAATGAGGACGTATTGCTTTTCAGAGCCACCAGTGTGTGAATTTCTCATGTTACTAGGTGAGGGGGCTCAAGTCAGTTCTGTGTTGGGTCTATGGAAAGGAACCCCTAGATGTTGAACCCGGCCTTGGCTGCTACTGATTCCATTTGGCAGAGGACTAAATAATAAATAATACTTTGGGGGATATTTTATGATAAATTAAATATGCAGCATTTTGTTAACTTTATTAACATAGTAAACATTATGAAGAAACAGGTTGCAGCTCCATATTTAAAGCTGAGTTGAATATTTGGTCTATAAACACATTGAAGGCCAGATTGTGGCTTTTAACCAGTAGCCCAATGCAGAGGCACAAAGGCCCATGAGGCTCATGGAAGTCCTGCATACGAATAAAACTAGCTCTCCACTGATAAGGACCATGGGGAAAAGCAGTAATGATAGCAATGCCAGCTTTCACTCAACATGAATTCCCTCTGGGCTGTAGCTATCTTGAACAAATTTGGCCCCTTGTATATCCTAGTCTCTTAATCTATGATTATTCAACTCACCAATCCATCTGCCAAGTGTTTACCATCTAGAATGGCATCAATAATTATCATTTCAAAAGAAAGCATAGTAGGGAGGAGCATGGGCTACATGTTATATATAAGTGACCCACTATTTCTTACTCATGCCAAGAAGTTTTAAAAGAGTTGGAGATGATTGTTGCTCTATGCTTAAACTGGGTACAAGCAATTCCAATAGTCCAAGCAGCCAATACAAAGGTAAAAGATAGAAAAAAAGATGGGTAAATAGGTGCAGAATAAAAAAAGCCTCCTTACCTGATTTTGTTACTTCCAGAACTATACTTTACCTTTTTTTAAAAATGTTCTGAACTATTTACTTCATCATCTATAGTCCATAAGATTACATATATTTTCAAGATACTTCAGTAATCTAGTCACAGCCAGAAAATACAAGAACAAAAATACTTTAAGAGAAGAGTGTTCATTTGGTGTTCCATGCCTAATGAGAAATTTTGCAAAAGGATCTTATTCTATCACATTTCCCACCATACTTAAAGGCTTCAGATAAGGCCCCCAATTCTAGATTTTCTAATGCATTGTGTCATCAAAGTGTACATCTTTCTAATTTTCATTTGGTCTTTGCTTCTTTATACTATATATCAATGAGCACCACTGTTAAAATTAAACAAATATTTATTATATCTAGTAATCAAATCTAGACACTAGACCTTCTGAAATTTACTCATCATTGTATTTCATACTCAGCATAATTCCTTTTTCTCATTGTTACCAGTTAGATTAAAAGGAAAGCAAAGTTAAAACTCTGATTATGCAAGTATTGTTATATTCTCCCATTGTGCAAGTTGAAACTAATGTGTATATTTTAGAAACATCCATTTTTAATAACATGGAATTTATCCCCTGGAGCTAGGAACAATTCGTTTTTGATTCACTTCATTCCCTTCTGACAGAGATACACACAAATCTTTTTTTTTTCCTCTTCACTCTCCGGCAAGGTAACAAGAGTAAGGAAACCATACTAAGCAAACAGGGGGTTTAGAAAACAGGCATTTTGTGGAATTTAGATTCACAATTTAATTCAAAGATTTTAAGTTCAAATGGCATAGGAAACATTTATGAAATGGACCATAAATTTTTCCAGAAAAAATGGCAGCACTGATTGACAATAACCACAAAATAGTTTCAAGGCAAAAGAGAGAATACAATGTGCTAAAGGACCATATTTGTTACACTTTAAACAGGTATAAAATAAAAGTGTATAATGTAGACTTTACTAAACATGTTTCTTTTCCAGAAGTTATTAAGGGAATCATGTCTGCAAAGCATGAAGGTGACAAGCAGCAGAAGAAAATTAAGAAATATTAGGTGGACTCAATATAAACAGTCAGTTGGATTCTTTTAAAATATACAGAGGGTTCAAATAAATAGATACAATGTTTAAAATTTGGCTTCATTTAATGAAAGTGCTTTGTTATGTGAACTGGACACCCAAAGACAACACACAGCTCTTCAAACAAATATTGAAGTCTGAATAGTAGCTATGGGTATGTCTACACTACCCCGCTAGTTTGAACTAGCGGGGTAATGTAGGCATACCGCACTTGCAAATGAAGCCCGGGATTTGAATTTCCCGGGCTTCATTTGCATAAGTGGGGAGCCACCATTTTTAAAACCCCGCTGGTTCGAACCCCGTGCAGCGCGGCTACACGGGGCTCGAACTAGGTAGTTCGGACTAGGATTCCTATTCCGAACTACCGGTACACCTCGTCCTAGTCCGAACTAGTCCGAATCCTAGTCCGAACTACCTAGTTCAAGCCCCGTGTAGCCGCGCTGCACGGGGTTCGAACCAGCGGGGTTTTAAAAATGGTGGCTCCCCGCTTATGCAAATGAAGCCCAGGAAATTCAAATCCCGGGCTTCATTTGCAAGTGCGGTATGCCTACATTACCCTCCTAGTTTGAACATACCCTATGTGTAGACATACCCTATGTATTCAGAAGTTAGAATTGTAAACCAGTATAGTATCAGAGCAATATTTGATATGACTTACTTAGCATCTCTCCCAGGGAAGCTTTTGTGATTGTGAGCTGATGTTAAATTGAAAAGAAAGAAATTTGGAGGTAAATATCCATTTGACTTTTTTAACTTCTAACATAGTTATAATTTCTTCATTCAAGCAAGCTTGAAGTACCATAACTCATCTGAAAGCAAACCCACTGTGAAGTAGTATATCATGATGGCTATTTACACAGAAGCATCATTTCACAAGTGCCCTATCTAGCTTTCTTTGACCTTTGACACAGAATTAAAAATGTAGAAAAAAAGCCTTTTAAAAATGATAAATCCTTAATGGAATATTGGGGCATTACGTGAGAAAAACTTAATGTGATTTGGCAAAAGTCAGCACCATTCATTTCTGCTTAATAGTAGGTAAGGAGAACAATCCAAACATATCACTATCATGTCACAGACACACTAAAAGAGAATGGGCTTTTTCTCGGGCGTTCAAGTTTTACACAATCTCCTACTTGAACACAGGATTTCACCTATAATATTGCAAGGAAAAAAACAATCTATGTACCCCTCCCTTTTTGAGCTCTGTAATGTTGTCCCTAAAAATAAGACAATCCTCCATATGCTGCTCATCATCAGACAGGTCCTTGAAAGACAATTACTTTATATGCTCTTGCAAGTTCTTTATTCTACAAAGGACACCACAGGTTTCAGAGTAGATGACAGCCAAGATACATAAACTTTATTGTTATTGTTGCCCAATTGATGAGCCAGTGTCCCAAATGGCTGTCTATTGGCCATTCAAATGGAAAACAGAAGCCTGTTTATCATCTGGCTAATTATGCTGAAATATGAAATAAGACTCCCAGGAGGCAAACTTCCTCCCATTTCTGTTTCTCACCCCAAACATAAACTACTTATGAACTGAGTACTTTCCAGGGCTCGATTGTTTATCACAGAGAACCATATCTGACTGTCGACCTTTTCGTCTCTGAATGGCTCTCTAGCTGTCAGATGCATAATCATAGAAGAGGAAAGAAGTTTCCTGATAGTTTCAAACTTCCTTTTATCTTTATTCCTCATCTCAGGATTGAGATAGTAACCAAAAGCAAGCGCTGTAGAAATATTTCTGAAAAGAAATCCGATGGAACCAGAATTGCAGGACTTGATTGTCCAGGGGACTGATAAGAAGACATAGTTCCTTTCACCTTTAGGCTGCTGTTTGAGTTCCAGTATAGATCATACTGACTGAAAGCTGCTACCAGAGCTGTCCCATCCATAGGATGGTTTGGAGTGGCCACCCAAAGTCTTGTGCTTTAGGGAGGCCTTGTGGTGGCTGTCTCAGCCATCCTTTGGACAAGACAGCCCTTCCGGTTAGCCACAGGGCCAGGGAATTATCTGGGAGGAGAACTGGCATAGGGTGGCAGCGGGGGTTGCCCTCCCCACCGTGGTGGCAGAAGTTGAAGCTACCTAGCAGCCTGCTCCACTCTGCCCTGCTGAGTTCTCAGTCCACTGCTTCATCATGATGATGGGAAGTGGAGCACTCCAGCCCCAGCTCCCTTCCTCCAAGAGATGCAAGACTGCAGAAAGTGGGTTGGGGCTGGGGCCAGGGTGTTCCACTTCCTGCCGCCATGGTGAAGCAGAGGGCAGTGGGCTGGAAGGATGGCAGCATAGAGCAGGCTGCCAGGAAGCTCCAACTCACACTGCCATGATGAGTAGGCTGACCCCTGATGCTACCCCAAGCCAGGCCTCCCAGTAATTCCCAGGGCTCATATTGCACAGGGGCTTGGGGTAAAGGAGTGCAATGGGGGCGGAAGGGGGAAGAGCAGGGGTGGGGCTAAGGCAAGTGGTAGGGCAATACAGGGGTGGGGGCTGAAGTTGGGAGTTTGCTGTGTACCCCATGGCTTCTAAGAATGGCCCTGGGTGCCACCATCTCATTGCTGTTGAGTAGCCGTTATGAGATATGTTTGATAGTCTTAGTCCACTCCTAGAGGACAAATATTGATATAAAACCTCCACTACTAACACAATTGTTAGTTGTTTCAGCCCTGAGTTCAAGGGTGCTGTGCTGTGAATTAAAAAGAAGTCTTAGATTTCCAGGCATGTCTGACTTGCAATTGTTATCATCACTAAATGTATGCTAAATTTGAAAATACTAATAACAAAAATACTAATAAATAATATATTCAAAATATTCATTTTCGGTTTGTGCTATTATATGAATTTTCCAGATTTAGCATTGGTTAGACTTTTTACCAAAGATCAGGGCTGTTAAGATTTGGCTTTAAGATTTGGGAGTGTTTAATCCCTATGCCATTGTCATGGGGCAGAGTGGCCACCCACTGACCCAAAGAGGGAGGAGCCCTCCCTGCGGCCTTCTGGGCTACAACCATCTATGAATTGTTCCCACACAACTCAACTTTGTTTTTTTGCATATTCATTTTAAGATGAAGATGCAACAGAAAAAGACGGCTGTGTTCCAAACTCCTGTAGTTTGGCTCACATTTGGAGAAGAAATGCTTATGAGCTACTGCTGTATTGCCAATGTGTTTTTGTTTCTGTTCTTTATCATTTTTTCCATCAGTGTCTTCTCTTTGCCCATATGGAAGAGCCATTGATTCACTTCTATAAGCTTTTATTTCATTTTGTCTATTTATGGACAACAGAAAATGGAGGATTGCTAAATTACAGTCACCAAAAGAACTAGAGGTATTGTCGTCTCTATGAATATTGCCATACCTGATGTAGTTCTCATTAAACACCGTATTTCAAGTTTCAGCTTGCTTTCTCTACCATTACCAGAAATGAAAAATATTTTTTTATATTTAGTGTTAAACGTATGACAAAAATTAAAATAGACTCCTCTTAGCAGTAAAACTCGTATTTTAATAGAGCACCGCAAAACATCCCCATTGTAAAAAGAACATCTCCTCTGTTTCAATATGTGTTAAGAAAAATAAAATATATTTTAAGAAAATAGAGGGAACCATTTCAGAATGGATGAGGAATTTGAATATGAGAATCTGGAAGCTATGTCAGAACTGGAAACACATCTTGACTGCCAATCATATTCCCAGGACACAGGCAAAGGAAAAAAGCCTGTTTGTATGCAGAGATTTTCCTTAAACTTTTTACCAGAAGGACTCTCATGAGGTACATGTACATGCCAGCTTTCAGTATGACCAACTTTTCATACTTCTCATGTGAACCTCAGGCTGGATTGCAGTGCAAAGGTTGTATTCTCCATCTTGAGATGAAGTCCCTTATCCCTGTACCTGATAATACTCTTCCCCATACTCAGGAAGCAGTTATAAAGGACAAGCTAGAGAAATACCCGATGATGTATCTCCATTTGTCTACACTACGGGGGTTTTCCGGGATACAGAAAGGGCTCTTCTGAAAGAGGAGGTTTTTCCGAAATTTGGCCCAATGTAGACGGGCCATATTTCAGAAAATCCTCTTCTGAAAAAACACTCGGAAAAAGGTATGCAAATTGCAGAGAGCATTTTGCGTACCTTTTTTCAATGGATCATTATAGTCTAGACATAGCCTCTCTCAACCATTCATCTTTACATAGATTTCCCAGGAGTCCTGGAGAAGTTGAACACAAACAGTGAGTGTGGGATACTTATCAGGGATTTTCCAATAAGTGCATGTTTACTGGTAACCTGAATATGAACACAAACTGTAGAATTTCAGAAACACTCTGTTATATTTCTTCTTTCAGGCTGGAAAAAAGAGACAATATAACAAATCATATGGCAATGTCTGTAAGGATTTTGCTCTCTTGGGAAGAATCAGGACCTGTAAGCCACTTTTTAAGGGTTAGGTCCTTAATGATTATCTTGCTCAAACTGTAGCAGTAGTAAATCCATTGTGATCATTATGCTTCACTTCTGATCTGTTTTTTTCCCAGGGATAATGTAAGTTCAGAAATTTGGCAAACCTATCAGGGCTGTCTCTCTACAAAAATCTGCTTAGCCATTATATGACTCATTTTTGGCATAGAGACGATAGCAAAATCTTCTCCCTACCCCCATTTCTCTTCCTCACAAGCTAGGCTTGCTTTGTTGGTCAGTGTGGAAAGTTTATGACCATGGCCTCATCTCCTCACTGCTCTACTTTGGAAAAGTTTTGAGTCATTGGAGGTGCAGCAAGGCAACAGTCTGAGTTCAAAGAATACAGCTGTGCCTGGTCTTTACACAGTTTGTGCAAGATGAGTGGAAGTCTTTTAGTGTGCACGTGCACACACCTACAATCATGTAATACACAAACTGTTCCAGAGAAATTAACATCTTTGTATAGTCTCAAAAGAGTAGCCATGTTAGTCTGTACCTGTAAAAATAACAAGGAGTCCCGTGTCACCTTAAATACTAATAGATTTATTTAGGTATACACTTTGTGGGTAAAAACCACTTTGTCAGATGCATGGAGTGGAAATCACAGCTGTTGGGATACACACACACACACACACACACACAAAAATGTAGGACCAGTGTTAACGATGCCAATTTAGTTAACATGGTTCTACATTTGACAAGTAACTCCCTTCTTTTCATATGCTACTATATATATATATATATATACTCCAATTTCTGTGATTTACACTCCATGCATCTGACAAAGTGATTTTTACCCAGAAAAGCCTTTAAGTGACTATGTGAGGAAGCCAGTGCCCTCCCACTTTTGAATGTGAACTGGCCTGGCACATCCACTTTTCACCATGGTGGACCATGCCCCTGCCCTTTACCCTCCTTTCCTCCTGAGGTCCACTCCCCCGGCCAGGCCAACAGCTGGGCAGCACAGGCAGTTCTGAGAGCTGGATAGACTTCCACCTGCCTATGAGGTGGGGTGCCCAAGAGTAAGTCCTGGCCCATGTCCTTTGACCCAAGGCAAGTGGAGGTCCATGATTCCACACCAGCTGTTTAGTCTGTGTGGCTTTAGTCTGTCCCCAACCCAGCTCTTTTCTGAAGGCTGGGGGTCTTGGTAAAAGCCAGGAGAGCAGCTGTGGGGAGTTATGGAGTTGTGGACCCTCCACCTGTCAGGGGATCCTCTCCTTGGGCTCCCTGCACCAGGGGCAGGTGGAAGATCTACTATGGCACCCCACAGCTGCCCATACAGCTGTTACCATGGCCAGGCTGCAGTTTTAAGGCACCTCTCCCTGGCAGAGTTGGATTGGGGAGAGATACATGTTCAGCTGTGGGGATCTTGGATCCTTACATTCACCCCCTGTCCCTGGCTTCCAGCTCCACTCTGGCTTCTAGCTTGGCCACAAGTAGGGCTCCAGAAGAAGAGGCAGGGTAGGTGTGGGACCTCACGAGGAAGGAGCCTCCAGATTCCCCACTTTTGGGGAGGCTTTGAAGCCCTTATTTGCTTCTGTAATTTTTTGCATTACTGCAGTTTTGAAGTGAGCACTGAAAAGCTCTTCACAAATTACTATTGTAATATGTAATGTAGTATTAATACACATTAATAAATATTTTCCATAGTTTTTAAATATGGACCTTTTATTACATATACTGTATTAGTAAATACCTGTGTAATCTTAAAAGATGCAACTATACTACTTTATTCAAATTCAGATTCATACTTCCCCCAAATCGGGGCCCATTCTGACTGAAGATTTTTTATTTTGTCCATTATTTACCTCCTATTCTGAAAATGCTGCCCCTTTGCAAAGATGATGATGACAGATTACCCAAAAATGAAAAATGTCTAAAACTCTATCTGTACGCAATCCTCGTTTTTAGGTTTTAAAAGGTTAAGTGCAAACTCTGGAAATTATAAATATCATCTGTCAGCTGCAGAAACATCTTTTCCTTGTAGCTGGAAAAAATGAAGACCACAAATTAACTTCCTCCTGTTTTTCTTGTTGCATTCCACTTAGACTCCCTCCCTGATTTCTTTATTCCTCTCTAAAGATTCATAATGTGCAGTAACACCTGCTGGGGCAGTTACAGAAGTCTGAGCTTTCCCATAATGGCACCCTGCTTATTTAAAGTGATATAGATCAGTGTCTCAGTGCCTCTGACCACTCACCCTTAAGTTATATCCTTGCTCAAAGAAATAACCACACTCCAGAGCAGCCTTCATGCCTAGTGTGTCAAGACCTAGAAACTTGGTGCTATTTGCAGTTATGAATCTTAACAAACTGACAGCCTGAGAATAGGATCATTGTCTCTCTAGTACAGATGGTCAACAGGCTTAAGTGAGATAGTGCTTTGAACATGGGTCAGATCTACTTTAATTACTAAATAACCTAGCATTCCAGGTTTGCAGTCTCTCTGCTCAGAGACTTACTGTTAGTATATGAAATGTAGTTAAATATCTGCCAAATTAAAATGAAATATTTAAATAACCCTATTAGCTTTTGGAACCTTGCTCAGGAAAACCTGGGCAATGTTTATACAGATTTATGGAGACATAGAAGCCTAAAGTAATGTTTCAGCATTAACAAATTTAGGTAGACATGATTTCAAAATAAGCTGATCATGCATTAGAACAACAAAGAGCCAAAGGATTAAGGCAGTTAATAAAGAGGAGAGTGTGGGCAAATCTGCAGGGGAAAAAAAATATCTGAGATTTTAAACACAGAGAAATGTTAAAAGACTTACTCAAGTGATTTTTCTGAACCAACAGGTAGCTTATAATATCAAGACTGTGTGTAAGTGTTCTCAGCTTTAAATATGTCTGATCTCTTCACTTAAGATAAAGAAAATAAAGGGAAACTAGTTTTCTAACTTTGTGGCTTTGCCAATGTCATTTAGCACTGTTATCCCTAGAAAAGCTTTTGATGAGTTGAACTGGGAACATTTCTCCGAATAAAATTATATTACATTCTGATGAAAACCCACATGGACTTGCTTAGTTATCTTTACTGCAATGAACTGGTTGGTGTTTAAGTGTTCATAAAGAACTTGTGAGATATTTCCTTGTTATGTACGCACATTTTTTTTCTAAGTCCAGCAATGGCAAGAAGTGATAACTCAGAGTCTGGGAATTGTGCTGACAGTCAGCTGTCATTTATTGTCCTTTATTCTGACAACCTCACTCATTCAGCCATGGATTCATGAGTTTTTCCCTTTCTCTTTATTTTTAAAGGGAGTGGGGGATGGGAGAGTATATCAGAGGATTCAAACCTGAATAGACTTTTGTTTTGCTCTTTCTTTTGCCTCCTGACTGTGTCAAATGCAGTGTCTCTCATGTAGTTGCACTCTTTAGAGAGCCTTGACTGGTCTTGCTAGTTAGTATTCAGAAACGAGCCAAAGAGGATAAAATTCTTCTCTCTGGCTTGCTGAGACTGCAAATAAGCAATTAGACTAAAAGCTGTGTATTGGCAAAAAAAGACTTTTGCAACTTTTGTGGTTGACTGGAACATGCCAATATATTTTAAAACTTTCAGAATTGCATGAGAGAGAGAAATATCCAGACATTACAAAGGACATATGATGGTTACTATACTTGTGTAATACTTGCTGGGAGACAACTCAACTCTGTAAACTGTATGATTTGCCATTTAGTCTTGTTTACTTATTGTAATGAGAAACAAATAAGGGGACGTTAGCAATGGAAATGGAAAATTCATCTTTTTTTGTGAAATGTAATTGAGATGTTTCACAGGGAGGCATATGTGTTAATATTGCCTGTTTCCATGTTTATCCTTTTACATAGAACATATCAGCAAAGCTGCTACAGTTTTTGTTCTTGTGGTGTTTTTTGTGCAAGCATTTGCTGACTTGGTGGGGCCAAAGGTCATGAGTACATAGTTCACACTATGGACCAGCCCACCAAAGCTTGTTAGGACTCATAAAACTTCAGTTCTCCCACTTATTTGTGTTGTTGCTTTTAGTGGGAGACTTCCCTCTTTTACCCTCTTGCTCCCTTTGTTCTGTTGGTCCTCTGTTGCTGATATACTTTGTTTCACCTGACACTCCTACAGAAGGTCAGCTGATGGCTGAGGCTCTTTCCAAGGCTGTGTCTATACTACAAAGATCAATTAGAAAAAGAAACACAATTTGCAATATGCAAACTGCGTCTATTTTTCCTATTTACTTCTGAAAGAGGCTTTTCTGAAAATTGGCCCATCTACATGGTTTCCAGGGATGCTGACAAAACACATCCGCTTTTCCAACATTTTTTTCAGTTTCCTTGGACCTCCGGTATCCCAGAAAATCTCTGCAGTCTATATGTACCCTGAGTCTTCCTGGTCCTGGACTTGGCCCCATCTGTCAAGATGTAACAGCTCTTTGCTTCTACTGTTATCTTTTTGTCTCCAGCACTGTCAGGAGTCTGTAGCTACTTGTGACATAAGTTGCACTGCAGCTTGGACTTTTGCCTTTTTTCCATTGCTTTGTATGATCACTTGATGGTTGAACTCAGACCTTCTCACCTGTGAGTAGCAAACTCAGTCAGGTCCTCTATTGTAGTGGGGTGTCTACTTAGCTTGGTGTTGTATTAACTGCATCTGTGTACTCCGCATCATTTCTCTGTTGGACTGAAGCAGACTACTCCTCCTGGTTCTCAGGCCCATGAGTCTCTGTGCAGGATGTGATGCTCTAAAGAGGTTACCAGCAGTGACACAGAAAGACCAGCTCAGATGGGAGCAACAGACAATTGACTTGTGCTGATAGATTTCAAGAGAGAGGATGACTTCAATGTTTTCATCTTTCTGTATCCTGTACTCATTATACATTGACACAAATTCAGTCTAAGGATAAATTTACTTGAGGTGTAAAACTGTATGGAAAGTAATGAAGAATTGTTTTTGGCCATTGTGTTGTGTTTACATTATGTTTCCCCATTGGAAATTGGAGCCTTGGAAATGTAAATGAAGGAACATGATGACTTCAAAGTGTGTTGGACATACAATGTCTCAATGGGGAATCTATGAACCCATGCTGTACTGAAAACACTTGTCAGACCATTTTCAGCTATAAGAAGGAAACTTGGGAGTGATTCTACATTTCTGATTTGCTTGAATGCTGTCAGGGAAAGGAGGTTTCCTGGTACAAGATGGAGGTCCCATAAGCCATTTTGAGCAACCCTGAGAGGCCTAAGGAAGATTAGCAAATTCAATTTCACTATTATCATTTGAACTTACAAACTCTGACTCACCTGTTATGTATTTTACCTACTTTAATCTCTCAATAACTCTCTTTTCTTTTTCTTAGCTAATATGTATTTAGTTAATTTAGTAAAGGATTGTTATTGGTGTGAGATCCAGAGTATCCACTGACCTAGCATGAGTGACCAAACTTTTATGGATGGAAGATCCTAATGTGAAGTGTTTTTTGGGTTTAGTAACTTTTTATCACAAAGTCCAATTGTCTCAGTGGCAAGATATACAAGAGAGATTAAGAGGAGCATATGTCTCTGTATAGTAATATAGCATTGCAGGAATGGACACTTGTTACTGCTTTGGTAGGATCTAATTATAGATTACACTACCAGTTGGGGGTGTCTACCCTGTTTTCTAGCAGTTGGACCTAAGATTGACACTGGTCTACCTGGTCTACAGTAGGGAGTTATTTTGAAATAACTCCCCCTATTTCAAAATAACAAGTGGAGCATCCTCACTAACAGACCTGTATTTCAAAATAACAGGCTGGTTATTTAGAAATATTTTCTCCTGCTTTCCACAAGGAATAACGCTTATTTTGAAATTGTTATTTCAAAGTAGCATGAGTGAGAACACTCAGCTACCTCTATTTTAAAATATTTGGCCTCCAGAGGCCTCTCACAGCTGCACTTGTGGCCACTCTGACATCTCCAATGCTCTCCTTCTCTTGACGAGCTCAAAGCAGCAAGCCAAAGGAAAAGGAAGATTGTGTGAATTTGGGTTTGATTTTCAAAGAGACTGTTATATTAGACTACAGGGAGAAGGATATTGAACTGAGGTTGTGGCCCTAAGAACTAAATAAGGAGCTGGGGTAGTATCTTATCCCCCTTGCTGGGATACTTTGAAGTACCAGCGGAATTCTTAAGGGGCCCTGAAGAGTGGGGAGTGGTGGAAATAAAGCATGGTTTCACTGTGTTACAGTCCTCTTTAAACAGAATCCCATTTTGCCCACAGATCATCCTTCCCCTAATAGGAGAGGGTAATATCCAGTGCCACTTGCTCCTTGCCATCTGGCCTATCCTAGAATGTGAATTGTTTTCCTGCTTGAAGCACACTATCCAGCTTGGTGTTTTGTTGGATTCCCTGGAGCCTTCTATCATAAATGTAAAAGTACTGTAGCATGTTGATGAACTCTGTTTCCTGTTCCACAGTCACCTATGTTGTACTGTGGAAGGTAGCCCGCTCAGTATCTCTGCACCAGTAGTGACATTCTGGGACATTCTCCTCACTTCATAGTGCTGGAGTTCAATAACATGCATTGTGTTCTCATGGGTGCACTCTTCAGTGGCTCCTTCATGCTGCTTTTTGATGGCTTCAGATTAGGATGCATGTCGACTTGTGCCCAAAGATGAATAGATCAAATTGTTCTATTCCAAGGAACTCCTAGCTCCTTGTTTATCTGAACATATCTCCTTTCTGTATCTGTCAGAGCTCTATTAGAAAATGCTGTGGCGTGCTGACTTTGCGTCAGTGTTGCTCCTAGGCCTCATTCTGAGGCATCACTGTAACTCTCACTGATCCACAAGGTTTTGCAGTACTTTAGAACTGATGCCTGATTTCTGATTTTCTTTATTCGTTCAAATGCCGTTTTTTTGGTCTCTGATCATTCCCATGCTGCTCCGTTGTGTGTTAATTGTCCCAAAGGTTCACTGGCTTAGATACATGTGCACAGAATCTAGAAAGATAGCCAGCATTTCCTCTGTTTCTCAGTATCTATCTGGAGTCCCTTGAATATCAGCTAATGCCTGAGGTAGGGGACATCAATGCTCCTCATTTTCAGTGCGTTTGCATTCAGTCTACTATTCTGCTCCCAGGACCTGTTTAGGAATAGTCATAGTTTGGTATCACAGTCCTAGACTGATCTCTTCTCCTGCCAAAAGAATGCCTTCAGCTATAATGTCCCGGAGTTTTTCAAGTGCCTCATTCAGTTGAAACCTGTGGAACTGGATTGATGTCCATAAATATCCATATCCAGTAGTAGCTGCCAAAATGTGAGACAAATGTGGTGGAGTGTTGAATGGCTCATTTAGTTCAGCATGCCAGAATCAGGCCCACCATCAGAAGATGTAAGGGGCACAACTTCCCTGGGGCCTGGCGATTCAAAAGGGCTCAGGGCTACTGGCTGTCACTACTGCTATGGTGGCAACGGTGGCAGCCAGAGCCCCAGGCTCTTTAAATCACTGCCAAAGCACAGGAGGTGTGCTCTGGGTGTCTCTGAGGGAGAGACCACGGTGCAATACTGAGGGCTGGCGATCCCAGCTCTGCCCCTGCGGCCTGAAGCCCCAACCTTTCCTAGATTGCTGAGCAACTCCCCCGCTCCTTATCTGGCTCGGGCCCAGCAAGTCTGTCAGCCTTCTTGGCCAGAATCTATTCTTGATATCATAAACAGTAAACACATTTGCCCTACATTGTTCCAATCTTATGTCCTCCGTCATTGGTAATGGGCAATGATCTCTTTTTAATGCTGTTTTAAATGGCTTGAGATCAGTGGAGATCCTGAGTTTACCTGGTGGTTTTCTCACCACTACTAGGTTGCTAATCTATGCTATGCTAGTTTCAACAGGTGCCATAACACCTCTTCTTTGCAGGCTTGTCAGTTCCTTCTCTAGTGGCTTCACCAGGTCTGATGGAACTCAGTGTTTCTGTTGTCTCCTCGGCTGTGTATATGGATGTGGGGAGGTCTCCTTAGTTCAGTTTGCCCTCTGAATGTACATCTCCTTGAAATATGTCCCTATCTTCTATTAAAGTGCTCTACAGGGCCCACAGAAATTGTTTTCCCTCCTCTCTCAGGGTGAGAATAGTCTGGTGTTATACTGCAACCAGATCCACTGTTCTGCTGAATAGTAAAGGGTGGAACTCCTTTGTGTCAACACTCCTGTATGTCAAGTGATATATCTTTGGGTTGTGTGTTTCTTGTCAACAATCTGTATTTGTACACTGGCCTCAGAATGGTTTTATTATACATCACCAGCACTTGGTCACCTTTTCCCACTCCAGTATTGTAGCTTTTCAGTGTTGCTTGGATTACACTACAGGTGACTCCACAATCCAGCTTCTACTGAATTTGTCACTGATCTAAGAACATGATAGTAGATATGGCAGTTGAATCAGCAATCACCTTATTCTGCATGATATGTATATTAAAAGTCTAAAGTCAGAGTTTAGATATCCTCCTCTTTATTGGAAGTCTCTTCGTCTTCAGTCACTGAATATACTGCCGCTTTTTATTTCCTGGGATAACTGCAGCACTGGGATATAAAGTGATACTGTTTCCCATCTCCATTGCACCATTGCCCATAGGCTGAGTACTCTTTCTTCCTGCTTACTGTGTTGCTTTCCTCAATATGTATCATGGGCCATGATGCCTTCATCCTCAGTTTGGTCTCTCTATGTCTTTCTTTCTGCATTCCTTTAGCTTGAGTCTATGTACTTGTTCTGCACCTGAGGCTAACACTGTTTTGAGCCTTTCCAAGGACATTTCAGCTTCTATGTGGAAGCATTTCTGTAGGGTTTGATTATTATTAATAATTTGTTTTTGTTCCTTTCAATTATTTTTCCCATAAGTGAAAACTGTATGTCTCACAACCTGCTCTATGTCTCCAAAGTTCTATGTGGATGCCGGACTTCTCAGCTCTGCAACATAAGTATTATTCCCTCTGCTGCTGCTTTGTTTGGGGGGCAGAAAAGCACTATTTCTCTATTTTCTTATTGTCTGGTGTCACAGTATTCACTGAACACTTGTATCACCTCATTACAATGCTTCAGGCATTATTCTTGTAATAGAGCCTCACACTGCATTCTTTTTTCCCAGTGAGACAGTAAAAACATGTTTACTCTCATTTTCCCATCTTTATTGACATTGTCAGCTCTCTGTATATACAGATTCAGGTCTTGCTTCCATGCTAATGCTAGATTTTTTTGGTGGTCTTAGCCCCTCCACGTTGACTATTTGCTCTGGTTCTATGTCCTGCTATGTTTACCTATTAATCGCTCTCTTCCTTGTTGTAGTTTCACTAACGTCTGATGCCACTATATTTCATGTACCATATTCTGGGTAATAACAAGTGACGATTATGTACTTGTAAAATTAAACTGCCTATTTGGTATTAGAACTACTTCCAGAGTTGCTGCCGCAACTACAAGTAACATTCTAGTCATGCATACAAAGACTGGCTTCCTGATGTTTCCACCAACTCTCCCTTCCAGAAACCTGTGCTCCTCCCTCCAAGTTCTATTCAAGTACTGAAGGCTGTATTCAGTTCTATATTGTCTCATACGTCATTGTTGAATTGTTTAATGATGCTATATAATTCAGTGATCCTCCTAAACGGAGGCATGTGTCAGCTTTAGTGCATAGGTCTTCTGTGACTGAAGTCTACTGAAGTCAGTGGCAGTTTGAGTAGGCCTTAAACTATAAGCATCTGTGCTAAACTCTGGTTTATTGTCAATATCCACCTATCCTGCAGTTGTGCAAGATCTACCTTGCAGTGGACCCAAACTTCTGATTTGTGTTTACCAAAGTTGCATTATTGCTTAAAATGTGCACCACTGGATCAAAGTTCTTAGACTAGTAAATTAGTACAATTGGAGGTATGGGGAAATAAAGGTGATTGACTTATTATCTACTACATTTGCACTTACATGCTCATAGTAACAATAGAAATGGGATCTCTTTTACTACTGAAATTCTATTGGATAAGTAGACTAAGTAAGCCTAACAGAAAAATGGTAATCACTACAATTTTAGTGCTGCAAGCAAATTGCCTTCAACTAGTGAGCTGATGAACACCAATAAAAGTGGAGCTATAAAATGAACAATTCTTTTGCTGTGATACATTTGATACCACATATTTTACATTTTTGTGTATGAAGTATTACCTTTTACTAGGAAGAATCATTGTAAACGTAGTGGCACCTGAGGCACACTGAACTGTCTCTTAGGAGGAAGCAAACAGTGTAGTATAACTTTTTTTCTTCTTTTTTTAAATTGAACATCAGAATTTCAGATTGTCAGATTGGTTGATCTGAGAAGCCATCTTTCGTGACAATTTTCAGGCAGAGAATACCTCTTTTAAAAAACTTCAAAATTAAAACATAAAAGCTTATTCATCTAGAAACTTTGAAATTTTTCCCTTCCTACTTGTAATATAATAACTTTTTGTGATTAAAATTGTTTTTGATATGTTTGATTTTTTGATCTATGGATTACCATGTATACATCTATTTCTGTGTCTTTGTACAGAATTTTGTAGATATGGATTTAAAATACATACAAATTCTTAATACATACATAAAATATTAGTAGTATAAATGTTTATCTTACTATTTTATACAGAATGGTTCCAATATATGGTATAATTTTAAGCTGTGATTTGCACAGGCACGGGACTTCACCTGCATGAAACCCCCCCTTGTTTCACTGAAACGCTGCAGAGGCATAGAGGCAAGCCCATTCACACAGGCCAATTGAAGATCGGGGTCTAAATTACAAATAAGCTACAATATGTCTTTGTTTTTATACATACATAAACTTTGGCCGACATGAATATCTACAGCAAAAGAATAGTTAGTGGGTGTTTTGAAGTAGCTTCTTTGAAAAAATAGAATATTAAGTAGGCAGAGGACTATATTATAAATACAAACAGGTGAGTTGGTCTAAATACTGTAGATTCTGTAAATATTGATCTCTCACACGTAATGTCTCACTCTCAGAAAAAAAGATACTAAATCCAATCTCATAAATCAGATGGGGGAAAAAAAGATGTGATTTACTTGTCAGACTGAAATCTGAAACACGGAAGACATCCCAGATTATTTAAGTAGAAGGGAAAACTGGGTGGATAGATTTTGTGTTTATATTTGGTTTTTCTAATGGAATATGATACAAGTGGACATGATTTATATAAGTACATACCTTCACAATTAGCAGTTATGAAGAACATAATTATATCCTTATCTACAGATAACTTTCAAAAGCAATGTTATTAATTTTTTTATCAGAGGTTTTACAAAATCTTTCTGCTTCCCTAAAAGATTTGTATACACATTGGGATTCGCCTTATATCTGATTAGATATTTTTCATATAACTCTTGTATAAATGTTGTATATGACTGGTTTATTTTTCTTTAAAAACAAGTACTTATATTTTTCTAAGTCCTATATGGTCCATATAGTCAGAGTGAAAGTAAATGCCTTTTTCTTCTCTTTATGAGGGGATACAACAGTAGGCGATGAAGTATTTAATCCATTTCAAAGTCATGAAAACTATTCCAAATATGCACTGGGAAGAAGAAGAAGAGACTGTCATTCATTATTTTCTGCAATGAAATGGTATGCAAGAGAATATTTTAAAGAATCCAGTGACTTCATTTTCATTGTGCATTGAATATCAGTAGTTCCATACCATGAATGTTTTGTCCATTTAATGTATAATGAATCCTTTGGTAAACAATGAATTCTGTTTCAATCAAAAGGCAAACAGTTTTATGGGAATCTGTCTTTGGGCTGCCTTTTCAGATAATAAACTGTAGTGGTTTACTAGCATTTTTGGTGGGTTTTTTAATCTGAATAGCTCAACTCCCATTGGAAATTAGAATTGTTATTATAATTCCTGATAAAAGAACAGTTAAAGTCATTGGTCAGGAAAAAATATTGTTTTACTATGGGATTATGTTACCCTTATTCAGATGGAGTAAGATTGAGGCTCAGTGCAGAAAGAACATGAGTATTCCCATTGACTTCAGTGGGATTATACGGGTGTTCAAAATTATGTTTAAGTACCTTGATGATTTGGGGTCTGAATGCCATTTATAAGACAGAAGTACAAACAGGCCTATAATCACTGAGAATGAATTATACCATTTCCAAGACCAGTGCGAACTTCATTTAAAGTGAGATCTATCCAAAATAGTGGAGCTATAAAAGAATTAGAAACTAATATAATAGACTGGAAGCAATACCATTTATGCAGTTGTCTGCCACTGTATATTGTAGTTCAAGACCATGGCAAATGTAATATCTTGCTGTTGCCAGATAATCTATCAACTTGGAATATTTTTTTTTTTCATTTTAAAGCAGTGTTGCTTATCATAGTACAGTACAAGATTCTTTCTTTTTTGAGTGGTCTATCCATGATGTTTTGCTACTCAGTAGTAATGCTGACACACACAGGAAATGACAGCTAGCATTAGTGTAATAAAAGAGTTAAATCAAGACCAAAGCACAGATGTATTTCTAGTTGTTTTGAAAGCACTGATCTCAGCACCTCCTTAGGATTTTATGAAAGTTTAAAAATATTCTGAGGTGCTCCCTTATATAAAAAAGCTGACATGCCATCAGATAGGTTTGAAATGCCTTTATCAAGACCTAGCTTCATGCATGTTGGTGAAAGAGGAAATTTGTAGGTCCTCATCATGTGAAATGAGAGATTATGGGGTGAAGGCTCAGAACAAGCCTGAGTTACAAACATGTGGCAAAAACAATAAATGAATGCCAAAAAGCAAAAAACAGATTTTCAGTAAAGGACAATCTTTTAAACAGCTCATCTGTCCTCAATCTCAAGGTCAGCATGTATATAAATCTACTGTACTCTTATGGGAAATGGTCACTACCAGCAAACACTTCAATATTAAGGTAAATTTTCAGAGAGGAGTTTGAAGAATTATACTCATTCTAACACAAGCATCCTCTGCTAATGATTAAATGGCCTTTGTTTACTTAATCTAGATATACGGTGTAAAATGCATACTAGATACCCTATAAAGAGGTAAAAAGCTCCAGGTCCTATGCACAATCTAAAGCCTTCACCCTATATTCAGCTCTCTATGGTGGGCCCTTATATTCATGTAGAGGCCTGTTGCTGGATCAGGGCCCAAATGCAGTGTTTGAATATAACAGGGCATACATCATCAAATAAAGCATAAATCAAAAGACAGCATCTTTTTTTTTCTCAGAGTGAATTATAATTCACTAAGATTTGTTAACGTGTAAAAGGGACTGATATTTTCTTACTATTGGTTACATAGTGGTCCTTTCCCTGTGGGATCATGATCAGCCCCAAAGAATCAGATAACTGGAACTACAGTGTCAGTTCTATTGCATGATTTACATTCTGTACAGCTGCTTACTTCAGTGCAGCAGAGTGAAGTAGATACCCTGGTGTTTTTCACATTAAGCACTAAAAATAGATAACTAAATAGCCAGACAACATGCTACACTAGGACCATTTTCAATGCAAAAGCAACTATGCAAAGAACTGTTCAATTAGGCTCTGTAGTTACTTTTAATGAGTGCTGTTATGGAATAATTGGAAACATATGTTTCCCATACACCCTCAAAGTGTCTAGAGAAGTAGTGTTCTTTTTCCTTTGATTAAGACTGATCCTCCCAGAATACTATTTATATGAGACTGAGTGCAACCTTGATTTCTATCCCAAATTGGTTGTTCTTAAGGGACTATATCCTGTAATATGTGTTTGACCCAATACCTTTTTCCTTTGCTATGTAATTTCAGTGTGTTTATGCCTGATTAGTAGTTGCCTGCTTTCACCAGCGATAGCCTGGATTCATTGGTAACTTCTTAAAAGTTTGTCCCCCCCCCCCCAGTGTCAGGAATATTAATGCACCAAGACTGTCATATCTATTTCAGTTCATACATATGCAATGTCTTTGTTTTCAAAGATTTATGTGAGACTTTGCTAAAGTGAGGTATTCTACCATTTTAGATAATAGCATGCCAAAGTGATGTTATCAGGCACATTCAGCACTCATTCAAGCAAACAGGAAGGAGCATCCATTCCTTCATATCTTAAACACATAGAAACCGTTATTTATCCTTATTTGATGAAGAAATCTTTCAGGGGAAAATGGTGTATTTTTAGAGGAAGATTATGGTCATCCTGCGGATTATCTTTTAATTAAGAATGGATGATTTGTGCCCACTCTGCTGTAGCAAACGTCTTGCTGCTAATGAAGTTTAAACAGACTTACTTTATTTAATTACAGCTAATCGCTAGGGTAAAATGTGGAATTGTCTTTGATCCGCATGTAGAGTGGTAATCCTTGTGGCAGATAGCATCTCTTATTCCCTCAAACTCTTTTCGGTTTCTCTACAAGGTCCCTGCTTAACTAAGGGTTAATTGAGATAGCTGGACTGGTGTGATTGATGTATTTTTTTCAGAGAAGTCATCCTTCTTTTCCATGGACTACTCTTTCTCTTTCCCTCTCTCTGTGCAGTCACCTTCAGGCCATGTAGTGTAGTAGATGCCTGCTTGTTTGACGTAAGGGACCTGAGGGGGCCAAGGTCCTGCTGGATCAGTGAGAGTAAGAACAGAAACTACTAGAGGGAGAATAGAGGTTAGAAGAGGGCAGCAGAGACCAATGTACAGCAGAAGAGGGCACTAGTAAACTGACCTATTTCAACTACAAGTGTTAAACTCTGAGCTGGTTATCAACTGAGACTGCAGAAAAAAGTTGACTTTATAGTTGGAGCAATAATGCACTTTTCCCGTTTATGACAAATGAACGACACCAATTATTTTTAATTAAAAAATTTAGTCTCACAGCCAATCACATTACAGAACCTTTGTTTCTGGTTCTTCACAATCCAATAAATGAATCAAATGAGGTAAAAAGCTGGCAAAAGAAGTGGACATCAGATGCAAAACTAAGTGAATACAAAAAATATTTTACCTCAAGAATGCATTTTGTACCAACATGCCCTACTTTAGTAACATGCCTTGTCACTTTGTCTAGGATGAGATATTGTACCTGTTAGCTGTTTCCTTCAGAGATCTAATTTTTTTTCCAGTTTGCTAAAACCAATATAACCCTCCCTCCCCTCTCGTCCCCCACCCCAACACAAATACTTACACTCAAGTAACTTAAATGGGATTGCTTCCATGCAACTTTACGCAAGTGTCTAAAGTTACCAGAGTGGGTAAGTGTTTGCAGGATTGCAACCCAAGTATCTTTCTGTATTGCACATTTCACAACAATTCTGGTTTTATGGGCATTACACTTATTTTTAAAAATGTTTTTGTGTTTATCCTTGAGCCCTAGATTGTATGCTAATATAACCATTGTCTGAAAGTACTCAATGCTAATGTAAACACTGTGTTAAAAGAATATAGTTTATTCTGTTCTCTTAGCATGGGATATATTTTTTATTTGTCTTTGGTTGAGTTTTCTTAAGATCAAATTAAAATGGAAGCATTAATATATCAGTCAGTTCAGAGCTATTAATAATTTTAATTAACTCAGTGAAAAACTGTTTGCTTTTATTGACAGGAACTATTAACTCACATGTGCACAAGAGGCACAGAAATAAAATATCTTTTTGCATAAGATTTAAATAATTAAAATAGAATAGTTTGTGGTTAGGTTCCACAATGTGTTCAACATCTGCAGTTTTGTGTCTCTGTCGGGATGCATAGCTGTGCTGAAGTCACATCCTGATAACATCTGCACATTAGTGATAGCATTTGCTTTATTCTTTATGGTCTGCTGAAGAGAGATACTTCAACCTTCTCTCAATAACCCCCAATTTAAAATTTTGCTTGAGACAGCCAAACATCATAAAATATGAAAATACTTTGCTTGAATGTTTTAATCCTGGTGCTCTTTTGCTTGTTTTTTCTTTCATGTGACATTTGTTATAGCGTTTGCCAGCACATGTGAATCTTAAAATAGATGTTTCATAAAACATATTTGTTTCAAATTGTTTCAACTCATGGTTGAGATGAAAGCCCTTCTTTTTAAAAGTTTTCACTGAGGAATAGCACCTATATTCCTGCTTGCATGGCAACAACAGCTGCATTCACATGAAAAGGCTAGCTTGTTAAACATCATGTAACACCAAATGTAGTGAATATTTTAAAGGTCAGGTATTGACAGACTCTGAATTGCTTATGTTTCCCTAATGACCCCAATTACATCCAAGCTGAGTAAGTAGTAAATAAACAATGACATTAACATATGTAGAAAAAGTGTTTATTTTACATTTCCAAGACAATTGGCAATCTCCTAGTTGTCATAGAAATGCAGAAGCTGGATCATAGGGCCCTTTGATGAATGAGAAGAACAAGATAATGGTTGAAGCAAAATGATAATGGTTGTGGGTCTTAGAGACCTCAGGCCTGTCTGAGAAACTTCAGGTTGGCTATCTCACACTCACACCCACAAAGCGGATTTATCACTGTGATTATGCTTAGTTTAAGAATCTAAGGGAACAGGATACATGTAAAAGATTAGTTATACTGACCCTTCTACAATGCTCTGTACATTCAGTTGTATATTTAGCAGGAATATTTAAAGACCATTATGGAACCGATCAAGCCTTAAATTTAAAAGAAACTATCATTGATTTGTATGTTTTACAAATTCTCAGTAATCTAGGGCAAGTAAATCGGCTGTCTTTTAACATGTTCTCTTACTGTATGAATAAACTTTCTAACCCTGTTTGGAATAGCATAGTGACTTTGCAATCCATTATTTGAAGCATGCATAGAACTGTCAAATAATAAATTAGGCACTCAGGGGCCCCATGCTGTACAATATGGAGACAGGAAAAAAAGAGATTTATCAAAAGAAATTGTAAAATATTAACAAATGGGACAAAAGGTTTCAGATTCATTCAATTTCCTTTCCAGGCTGCAGGCCACAGCTTTAGTGTAGGTGCATTAGCCTGCCAGCTGCCTCACATTGCAACAATTATCACTGGCTGTTGAAGGAGCAGCTTGACTCCTCTCCCAGCTAGTAAGTAGAAATGTTAGGATAGCAGCCAGCCAGGGAGGTGAATGTAAACCAGATACAGATACAAATCAGAACAATGTGGCAAATTGATCAAAAAATGAAGCCCTTATGAAGATTATTTTATGGTGTTTTCTTACCAGGGGGTTGTAGAGGGGACAGTTAATTTATTAATATTACTAGGTATGACGGCAGAATCTGCAGGGCCTAATTCAGATCAGAGCGTAAGCATGTTAAGTTTTGTATAACACATAATAGGAAGTCTCTGCTCTAAAAAGTTTACAGTATAAATAAAATATGGGAGAAAGGGGGTATTACTATCCCCATTTTACAGCTGAATAACTGAGATTAAGAGAGATTAAGGCCCCAATCCAGATGTTTAAATCCTTTGGTGGGTAAGGCCTTAAGTCTCAGACTAACCACAGGACCATCCTTCCTCCTTTTAGTTCTTAATCTGATGATGTTTTAGAGGCCAGGCAATCTGTTTTCAACTAGAACGCCTGGTTGAAAAGTGATCCTGGTGGCTCTGGTCAACTCTTAAAAACTGGTTGGCAACTCAGTGGAGCTAACGCAGGCTCCCTAGCTTCCCTTGCTCTGTGTGGCTCCCAGAAAATGACCAGCAGGTCCCTGTGGTTCCTAGGTGTACTCTGGCAGCCAGGCAGGAGGGAGGGTCGGGAAATTCGGCACTCTGTCGCTGTCTGAGCACCTGTTCTGCAGCTCCCATTGTCACGGAACTTCAGGCAATGGGAGTTCCAGGGGTGGTGCTTGCTGGCGTGGTCAGCCTATGAAGCCTCCTGGCCTCCTGCCTACAAGCTTCAGGGACTTGGCAGCCATTTCCCAGGAGCCACCTTCTGTAAACATTGCCCCACGTCTTCTCATAGACTCATAGACTCATAGACTTTAAGGTCAAAAGGAACCATTTTGATCATCTAGTCTGACCCCCTGCACAATGCAGGCCACAGAATCTCACCCACCCATTGTTAGAATAATCCTCTCACCTATATCTCAGATATTGAAGTCCTTGAAACGATGGTTAAAAGACCCCAAGATGCAGAGAATCCTCCCACTAGTGACCTGTTCCCCATGCTACAGAGGAAGGCGAAAAACCTCCAGGGCCTCTGCCAATCTACCCTGGCAGAAAGTTCCTTCCTGACCCCAAATACGGCGATCAGCTGAACCCTGAGCATCTGGACAAGATTCATGAGCCAGACGCCCAGAAAAAAGATCTCTATAGCAACTCCTATCTTCCCACCATTGGCCTATTTACCACTGATAGGCTACGTCTAGACTACATCCCTTTTTCGTAAAAGGGATGTAAATTAGACGTATCGCAATTGCTAATGAAGTGGGGATTTAAATCTCTCCCGCTTCATTAGCATAAAAATGGCTGCCGCTTTTTTTCCGCATGGAGCTTTGTCGGAAAAAAGCACCAGTCTAGATGCTGATCTTGCAGAAAATAAAGCCTTTTCCGAAAGATCCCTTATCCCTCTATGAAATAAGGGATAAGGGATCTTTCGGGAAAGGCTTTATCCCTATGAAATAAGGTATAAAGGATCTTTCAGAAAAGGCTTTATTTTCCACAAGATCAGTGTCTAGACTGGCGCTTTTTTCCGACAAACCTCTGTGCAGAAAAAAAGCGGCAGCCATTTTTATGCTAAGGAAGCGGGGGAGATTTAAATCCCCACTTCATTAGCAATTGCGATACATCTAATTTACATCCCTTTTACCAAAAAGGGATGTAGTCTAGACGTAGCCATAGTGAAAGGTCAAGTAATTGCCAAGATCATGTTACCTCATCAAACCATCCCCTTCATAAACCCATCTAGCTTTATCTTGAAGCCAGATAGGTCTTTTGCCCCCACTACTTCCCTTGGAAGGCTGTTCCAGAACTTCACTCCTCTGATGGTTAGAAACCTTCGCCTAATTTTGAGTCTAAACTTCCTAATAGCCATCTTATATCCATTTGTTCTTGTATCCACATTGGTATTGAGCTTAAATAATTTCTCTTCCTCCCTGGCATTTATCCCTCTAATATATTTACAGAGAGCAATCAGCCTTCTTTTGGTTAAGGTAAACAAGCTAAGTTCCTTGAGTCTCCTTTCATAAGACAGGTTTTCCATTCCTTGGATCATCCTAGTGGCCCTTCTTTGTACCCGCTCCAGTTTGAATTCATCCTTCTTAAACATGGGAGACCAAAACTGCACACAGTATTCCAAATGAGGTCTCACCAATGCCTTGTATAACGACACTAACACCTCCTCATCCCTACTGGAAATACCTCGCCTAATGCATCCCAAGACTGTATTAGCCTTTTTCACAGCCGTGTCACAATGGCGGCTCATAGTCATCCTGTGATCAACCAGGACTCCAATGTTCTTCTCCTCTTCTGTTACTTCCAACTGATGTGTCCCCAGCTTATAACTAAAATTCTCATATGCCCCAACTCTCTGTCTGAGTCTCTTCCCGCACTCCACACCTCAGAGCCCCTTCTGCACCCTGAACCCCTCATCCCTAGTCCACAGCGCCTCTGAAACCCTGAACTCCTCATTTCTAGCTCTACTCCAAAACCTACACCTTCCTGCCACCATGTTAGCCCTCTGCCTCAGCCCTGAGCACAACCCCCCCATACCTAAACTCCCTCACAGAGCCTGGACCTACATCTACACTCCAAACCCTTCATCCCCAGACCAGAGCCCCCTCCTTCATCCCAAACTGGTCATCCCTAGCCGCACTCCATTCTGCAATGGTGAGAAATTGATTAAGTGAAATGTGCCAAGATGATCCTTGCAAGTGAATTTCAGTCATGGCAAGTGACCTCCCAGTGACCAGTAACTGCTAATGTGACCTGGAGAAAAAATCCTTCTCAACTCCAAGCAGGGTAATCAGTTAGACTCAGAGCACCAAGCATGTGAGAAGAGAGACTGCTCAGGGCTACATCATTTCCCCATTTCCAGTTGTAGCCATTGCTGATCTTCCAGAGGAAGAAGGCAAATCAGAGAGAGAGAGAGAGAGAATACTTGAATACTTTTTTGGGGGAAAAAGAAGAGAAGCTCTTCCTGACTTCTACAGCTAAGTGACAGACCTTAAGCATGAGATTTTAGAAACATCTGACATGAGCCAGAAAGGACCCTCAAAGCAACTAAGCTCTGCCTTCCACAGTTGAAAGTAACCTCATCATATGATCCCACTAAAAATGTGTGCAGCTCTCTCTCAAAACCAATTAAGTTGCTTTTCTCCACAGATCCTCTTGGAAGGCTGTTCCAGAACTTCAATCTTCCAATAGTTAGAAGGCACCTAATTTCAAGGCAGAATGTATTCATGTCTAGTAAAAAAACTCCAGTCATCTGAAGAAGTGGGCTGTGCCCACGAAAGCTCATGATACCATCTACATGTTTTGTTAGTCTATGAAGTGCTAGCAGACTGTTGTTTTTTAAGTTTATCCCATACAGACTAACTCAGCTACCCCCTAAAGCTTCTAGATTATATCCATTTGTTCTAGTGTCTTTAGCTTTAAGAACCCACCACCCTCCCTGGCTCTCTTAGTCTCCTCTCACAAGATAGACCCTCTAGATCATTCCAGTAGTTCTTCTTGAAACCTGAACCAGTTTGAATTCATTTTTCCTGAATATCAGTAACCAGAATAGTACAGAATATTCCTAATGAGTTCTTACCAGTGCCTAGTACAATGACATTAATACTTTTTCTATCTCTCCTGGAAATGTCTGCTACATCCTAGAAGACATATGCCTTTGTCACAGCCACAGCTGATTGATAGTCCATAGTCATCCTCTGACTACACATCCAGGTCTCTCTCTTCGGGTGTGTCTAGACTACGTCCCTCTTTCGACAGAGGGATGTAAATTACACTTTGAAATTGCAAATGAAGCCAGGATTTGAATTTCCCATGCTTCATTTGCATAATCACGTCATGGCACTCTTTCGAAAAAGCACTATTTTGAAAGTGAAACCACAGTCTAGATGTGGCTCTTTCAAAAAGAGAAGCCTTTTTTGAAAGATCCTGTAAACCTCTTTTTCTTTTTAGATTTACAGGATCTTTTGAAAAAGCCTTCCCTTTTCAAAAGAACCGTGTCTAGACTGCAGGAAATTCAAATCCCAGCTTCATTTGAAATTTTGAAGTGTCTAATTTACATCCCTCTGTTGAAAGAGGGATGTAGTCTAAACCCTTCCTCTGTTGTGTCCAATTTATAAGTCCCCAGTTTATAGTATGAATTCTCATTAGACCCTCCATGCATGGTCTTGCACTTTGTATTAATAAATTTCATCCCAGTTTTTGCTAATTCATTCTTTAAAGTTAAATTCTTCCTGTATAAACTCCTGGCCCACCCAGTGCGCTCCACTTCACCCATGGCGCCTACTACCACGGGGCATGTGGGACAGCACCAGGACCACCTGCCTGGTGATCCCTAAACCACATGCTCAGGAGATGGGGTGCCATGGGGGGGGGGGGTGAGGGCAGGTGATTGTGGGAAGGGACAGGACTTGGGAATCGATAATAGACAAGGCCTCCCGCTGCCTACCGGGAGTACTAGGCCAGATTGCACAATCGCTCTAGCCAGAACTGACTCCCAGACTAGGAATTTGAGACCCCTGCTGTATAAGTTACGGATCCTTCTCTATATGGATGATGCCTCCCAATTTTGTACCATTAACAAAGTTCATCAGCACATTCCTAGTTTTGGTGCCTAGGTCATTAACACAAATATCAAATAACTGCCAATATAACTGATTCTGGGAGAACTTCATTAGTAACTTCCCTCCTGTATGATATCCCCGCATGGGACTTGAACTCAAAAATATAGATTATTATCTTTGTTCTGTTATGAAGGTTTATCTATTGTCCTATCTCTCCATTTTCCCCGTCCTGTCAAAACTGTAGCTATCTATTCTATGCTCATCAGAATGCCTCCTGCATATCTCCTGAGTGCTTCATATGGTTGGAGAATTCATGGCAGCCACAGCTGCTTCAGTGAGTGCCTTTACTCCAAAACTTGGCTTCCCTTTCCTTTCTTCCTCCACTTTCTTCTGGCCACAAACGGAGACAATAGACATGATGTTGAAGAAGGACTGCCAGAAAAGGTAACGCATACAGAATTCCCGTTCGTTGGTCAATTTTTCCCAGTGTTTGATTCTATATTTCATAGTTGTTAATTATTTGTTTTAAGGATTGCTGCAACAAAGAATAAGAAAGTGAGTCATTTTCAAAATCGCTTCTACCTACCAGTATGGCTGCTGTCTTTCCTTTAAATTCAGTGAACCTCCCTCATTTTGCTGATAGTGCTTTGTATATCTGTTATTATTATTATTGTTGTTTTGCAGTACTCTGGAGTACATAGCACTTTTTGGCAAGCCTATCTGTATTATCATATATCCTAGCCATTGTATTACAAGCCTCTATAACTATAAATCACTAGTCAGGAGAGGAACATTAACTAGTACATGCGTGGGTAAGATGCGACCTATGAGCCAGATATGGATCTGACCTGTGTGCTGACCACCTGGACCCTCAGGCAGGGAGCAACCCCATTCCACTTTAAGCAGTGGACTGCTCCCAATAGTGCTCTGTGCTCCGGGAGCCTGGAGTGGGGGAAGCTTTGCATGCTGCCTCATCCCCAGCACAACTTCTCAGCTCAATAGGAGTTGAGAAATTATACTGGGGGTGAGGACAGCATGCGAAGTCTCCCCCTCCCCGTGGTGCCCAAAGCAGAGACTCAGCATAATTTCTCAGCTCCCATTGGCTGGTTTCACCACCCCATCCACCCGCTGATCCATGAAAATGAGTCATATAAGTGAATTTCTCCCTCAGCTAAATTTGTTACTCAGAATGGCAAAGGGGAAGGGAATAACAAGAAGGACTTATACCTCTATGCTGCTTGCAAGCAGAAGAGCAATGTTTTCTAGACATGAACAAGAGAACCCTGGGGGCTAGCCTGGATTAGCTCTAACAGACCATATATAGCTTGCTTATTATAAAAACTTCTATAGCCTTTGAAAATTTAAGATTCCAATTCATATATGTGTGTATGTTCACCTGTTTTAACCTTTTCCTATTTAATAAATCTTCCAATATTTTATTACAGGATTGGCTACAAACATTGTCTTTGTGTGAGAACTAAAGTGCAATTGACCTGGGGTAAGTGACTGGTCCTTTGGGAACCTGAATATTGCCGTGATTCATGGTGTAAGGGACCATTTATCACAAGGGTAGGCTTACCAAGGTGGCAAGACAGATTGAAGTACCCACAGGGACCATGCTAAGGCTGCTCCAGTGGCTTGACAATTGGTTGGTGAAATCTAAGTATCTAACTCACAATCAATTTAGGGTCCATGCCCTTCTTCTTTACAGTCTGCCCTGAGGTTGGTACTTTTGAGCCACTGTGGCATAGCTTGACAAGCAGCTCTGTTTCCTTCAGAGATCCTCTTTTAAAGTTTTTCCCTGTTTCCCAGCTTGCTGCTCAGTTCACTACCACTGCCTGTCAAGACACTATTTCATTATGCTGTCCTCTCACCTAGCTTCTCTTCTAGCTCACAGTTATAATTGGAAGGGTATGACCAGCTGTCAGAGGGTTAACAACCTGTCACTCAAACTTTCTTTAAAGGAACAGTGCTTCTACCAGTCTTCAAACCTCAATGCATCCATTTCCATGAAAAGAATTTTAAACCTCTAGTGTTCTAAGGGTTTAATTTTTTCCAGAAGTCACTCTTGTGTGTAGTTGGAATACTTGTTTGAATTTTTACTGTCACTTAGAGGTTCTCTAATGTTTTCAGTTTTCTGTGGAATTATTTTCAATTTAATCCCTATTAGAATCTATTTGGAACAGCGTTCTATGGAGCTCAGAGTAATGGTTCCATTTCACATCTGTGAACATGACTATGGAGGTACTTGTGTGCAGCTGCAATTTGTGAAAGTATAGTAGGGGGTAGCAGATTTAGCCATCACATTGCCCATATGGCTGCCACAGGAGCACCAGGGTATGAAGGTCATGAACAAAGTCACGCTCTGCCGTGCCTTTGTTTATAAAACTCCTTTGACTTAGTATACATGACCATGCAACTGCTGAGGTACCGCAGCCCAGGTTGTCAGTGAAATACCAGTTTCATTAAGGCTTTTGAACCCTATCAGGTTACACTTCAGAAGTAGTGACCAGCTTATTTAAAACAAAGAAGCTTTGACCTTTTTCCCCCTTTAAAACCAAAAACAGATGAAACTAAAGTGACTCATTTCCGGCTTTAAACAAGCTCTAAGAAATATTTTTCCAAGTACAGTCTGTGAGCTTTTCTTCTTTCTTTTTTTTTCTTCTTTCTGTTCTTCTTTTGCATAAAGATCTTATTCCTTTTTTGTCAAGGTCAACATATTTATTACTTATATTCATGGTGTGATTCTTTTCTTCCTCCTAGCTTTCTTTCTTTCACTCTTTCTTTTCTTTTTTATCTGTGTTGTTTATAACCATGACCCTTGATCCTCCAAGTCTTAAAAACAGCTTTGCTTTCAGCAGCTAAATCTGACAAGGTCAGCACTTTTCTGTTTATTCTGAGAATACTATTTACCCTCTGGGGTTTTTGAAAGCAATTCTGTAAAATATCACTTGGAAAAAGTTTGCAGTATTCACAGAGACTTCCATAAGCATAGTACCCAACAAATACCAACTTTTAACTCTGCGGAACTCAGGACAATGAAAGTCAACATTTTTTTTCAGAGAAAAAGGTATCTGAATAATGCAATGACCTTTCCAAAAAAAAAGCTAATGTATTTCATCTCAAACAGTTTGTCAGTCTAATAATAGTTAGTATAAGCTATTTCAGCTGTGTGAAATTCACATGTAATTATATGGGACATTCTATAGGATCAATTGATTCCTAGAATATCTTTACTGTTGTGTATTCAGCTGTGGTGTTATTTTTTCTTGAAAAATGATTTTCAGTCAAAATGGAAAACAATTCTGTGGTCCACAGAGTGTTCAAATGCTTTCTTCCCAGATAGAACCAGTGACACACAAGCAGAGTGTCACACACATTTTCTAAAAATGACATTAAAGTTCCATAATCCATTTAAACAAGTTGGATTATCTCATAGGATCTGCTGAAGAAGGTGATCTTGGAAGTGCAGCTCTCCCCTGGGTATATAAAACTGTCACTTCTGTAACCACACATTTTTCCTCCCTTGCCTCCTCTCAGTCTTGCTCAGATACCCTTCCCCTAGAACTTCAAGGAGATGGAGCCCTACTAAATTCAGGGGACATGAGTGAGGATAGAATGACATGGAGCTGGGGAGATTAACTTTTTGAAGCACTGTCCCCTGTAGATAATTTCCATACAGCAATCAAAGCAGACAACACAGTTTTGCAGCTGAGATATCTCTCTGGGTCTTCTTCTTGGCATTACTAAAACATGGTAATGGGACTCAGACAAAACTAGCCCAGTTGTGCAGGACCAGCTGTCTCTTCAAAATGGTTCCTATATCCATTCCAAAAGTGGCTCCCTAAAGCCCATGGGGAGTAAGATGTGGCTCCCAATATCCATGACCTCCTGATCCCTCCCACCAGGGAGAATGGTTTCAGGAAAATTCTTCCAGATGAACCTTGTGCAGCATATGGAGTTTTACTCCACCCCTTCACCAGCTTCGGCTGTCTGTCCCCATGAGAGATGATCTGACCTGTTGTTAGAGAGCCTGCTTTGCTACATTTGAAAAAAGGATTAGCTGAGGGGTTAAAAATGAAGCTGTAAAAAAGTTAAAACTGTACAAGTATTTTAATCTTTAAGAGCCACAGGACTCCTTGTTCTTTTGACTGAACCAGATTAAAATGTGTGCACCTCTGAAACAATGATTATTGAGACTGTACCCCTTTCCTGATTTAGTCTAAAGACAGAGTCTATATGTAACTGTATGTAACATGATGCAGAGAAATTAGAACAGGTTTGTGTGTCAGGAACTCCTGACTGTCAGTGACTTGCTGTGATAGCTCAACAAATCACTGCCCCTCTCTGCCTCAGCTTACACATCTGTGAGATGGGTATTATAATATTTAGCCTGCTTTACAGTATAAAAGTGCATGTTGTTGCTATTGACATCATTAGTAATAGTATCTAAGGGCCTACACTGCAATCTTGCATTTGAGCAGCTGCACTATGTAGTAACATCACTGCAGCACTTCTGCTTAAAACAAGTCTAAGCTGACGAGAGACAGCTCTCCTGCCTGCCTAATAATCTCTGTGAGTGGCAGTAGTTATGTCATGAAGAAGCTTCCTCAAGGACATAGAGCTGTCTGTATGAGAGTGGTGGGAGGGCTAAGGTAGGTATAAAAGTGTTGCACAGTGGTGAGGATTTTTCACACCTCTGAATTGCATAATTAGACCAAAGTAAGTGTGTAGCATAGACCTAGCCTAAATATCTACCCACACAGTTGGCTGCCAACTCTGATCATGAAGACAAAGAAATGAAGAAGGGGGGAATTTACTTCTGCGATCCCATTAAGATTCTACTTGACTACTGTTTATAGGACATATGTGGTACCTTTTGAAAAGGCATGCATTTTATACTTAGTGGGCCGAAGTTTGAGAGATGCCCACACACTTAACTGACTAGGTGTGAGTATAAATAACCAAATGATGCATGCCAATAGGGTTTGAGTATACAAATTAAGTTTGCAATATGGTACATGAGTGGAATCTAATGCAATATGTTCACTTGTACAATCATTTGTTTCATATATCTGAAGGACTTGAATTGAATTAAGGCTATGCTGCATTTATTTCAACGTGAAATTACACTCTAGTTTAAAGAAGGTTGAAAGAAACGATAACAAAAATATTGTTAATGCAATGTTATGGTTTAGATTTAACAAGAACAAAAGTAAAAAAATTAAAAGTTAACATTTCTCACAGCACCCATAATTTGGCTTCATTGAGCATACTTATTTAATCAGAAAAGTTATCACAACACATAGCAACAGAAAATATATGTACAAAGGAGAACTGAGTTACATTTGCTGTGGGAACCATAACTTAGACTTTGCTAACTTCTATGCATGTAAAATCTCAAGTGTAGTATTGCATTAACATGGTTTCACTCACTACTTCCTCATGGCATTTCTTGGAATGAATATATTCCATTGCTTTAACATTTTATATAAAAGTATGGTCTAGACATGTACATGTACCAGTGGAATTAAATCATCAATAATCACTATCTAAAATGAATTACATTGCAGAAGCACAAGCTAATGATTTATCTTTTCTTTGTGGGACCGATCTCTATCAGATTGATTTATGTAGCAGCCAATCATGTTTCAGTAAACTGCAGCATGCACATGCATCTTTAAGTGATGATAAGCTGTACATATCCATTTATTTGTACACTAAGATGGAGGGAAAATACCTCACCACACTAACCAAACTATCCTGCTACTCCAAAATATTTTTAAGAAGAGCTTATGAATATTGTACATTCCATGTTCAATGTATGGACAAATTAAACTAGCAAAATAAAAACACAAGCAAAAATATATACTGGAAGACAATGTTACAATTTTTTCTTCATTTTTATGACAATCTTATTTTTTCTTGCATGTTTACATTATTTGCTTTGATAGTAGATGCTTTTGTTGGTTGTTGGAGTGATTGACAGCTTCCTGCTGTTCTGTTTAATTGCCTTTACTGCTATGCAAGATTCTGTAGTTTCATAAATAAATCCTGTGTATGTGCATGCGCGCGCACGCGTGAATTGTACAGGTTTAGTTTCTTTAAGTTGATTCACTAATCATTCAGTTACAGCTGTCACCATACTTATGTGCATTTTATTCTGTTGAATGTTCTATTCAATTCTGTATATTTTCTTAGCCTCTCTCTCACTATATTAAGGCGCAACATGGTACTTGTTTGGATTAAGACACTCTGTATCATCCATTTCATTTCAAAAGCAGCAGTAGAGATAATGGGGTTTTTTTACAGAAAAGAATATATTCAGAGTTCATAATTTTTTAAATTAAGAAATAAGAAAAACATGCACTGTGAAGAGAAAATGATTTCTCAGTTACAGTCACTTGTAGTCTTGGTTTATGTGTTTTACCCTTTGGACTTGTTCTTAAATAATGATTTGAAAAAATTATTCTCGGTCATAATGAGATAAATGATTTTGTCTCTTGCATCAAACTAGAGAATCTGGTTTTTTGTTTGGTTTTGCTTTGTATTTTTACTGGCAAAGGAAAGTGAATCTTTTTTTTATTGATTTACAAGGTATTGGAAATAGCAGAGACAGTGTTTATAACATTGTTGATTGCAGCATGAGTTTGAAAAGAGTTACTGCAAACAACCAACTTGAGTACCTAATGCTTTGGTGTCATCCCTACATTAAAAATAGTCTGGTATAAATTGAATTTAGGGTTTATTTGCTTGTCTGGAACTATGACTGTGTTCAGGGGGTAGCTCATTTTAGTAGTAGATTTGTTTTGTTTTGATACGATAAAGTTTCTGGGGTTCCAGGCACAATGGGTTTGTGACACTGATACGTGAAATGTTTTGCACTATAAATTGACACCACACAGTCTGTACCAGTTGATGGCAAAATGGAGGCCATAGAGTGATGTTTTCATTAACAATAAACTATAGGGCTGTGTCTACACTGCACCCCTTTTCCGGAAAAGGAATGCAGATTAGACACATCGGAATAGCAAAATCCGCGGGGGATTTAAATATTCCCTGCGGCATTTGCATTTACATGGCTGCCGCTTTTTTCCGGCTTGGGGATAAGCCGGAGAAAAGCGCCAGTCTAGACGTGATTCTCCGGAAAATAAGCCCTTTTCCGGAGGATCTCTTGAAAGTAGGAATAAGAAATCCTCTGGAAAAGGGCTTATTTTCCGGAGAATCACGTCTAGACTGGCGCTTTTCTCCGGCTTATCCCCAAGCCGGAAAAAAACAGCAGCCATGTAAATGCAAATGCCGCGGGGGATATTTAAATCCCCCGTGGATTTTGCTATTCCGAAGACTACATTAGCATCCCTTTTCCGGAAAGGGGTGCCAATGTAGACACAGCCCATATGAAAACATTTGTGGTCTGAGAATTATTTAGATGTTTAAGGCTCCCAAAGAATGTTGTTGTTTTTTCACAAGTTAGATTCTTTATAATTACCATTCAGCTGGATAGGTAGAAGCAGGCTGTTTCTCTTTAAAAGGTCAATATAATCTGTTTTAATATTTTTAAGCAAACTACTTTTTTCCCTCATGGAGAAGATCATTATAGAAGGATAGGAAACTACCAAGAAAAAATAATCTTCATCCAATCACATTAGCAAGATCTGAAAGAGACTTAAATCTTTCGTTGCATTAGGGGAAAAATTACATATGTTGCTGTATGGATGGTGACTTCCTGGTAAGTTATGCTCTTGTGTGGTCACTCAGGGGAGATTCAAATGCTGCTCAGCTGATTAGCAGAGCACCCACAGCTATGTTTTTTTGTTTAGACTGATGGCGCATATTCGCATATGCCTTAGTGCACATAAAAATATATTCCACACATGGATGGAAAAATTTAAAAGGAACATTGTTGGTGACAGAGGCATAAAGTATATGACTGCATGATGTCTAATTACTTCATACTGGAGTCTTGCATGCGGGTACGTCTACACTGCAAACTTCTTTCGGAATAAGCTTTTCCGGAAGATATCTTCTGGAAAAGCTTATTTCAAAATAGAGCGTCCACACTACAGGGAAGCCTCAAAATTAGTCCGAGGTAGGTTCTCCTAATGTGGACATGCTATCTCAACTTAGAGCCCCAGGAGGCACTTTGAAGGAATAACTTTCGAATGGCCCTGGTGAGGAAATATTTCCACATAGCAGCAGTGGAGCATCTACATACACTGTCTTCCAAAAAAGCTTTTTTGGAAAAGCGCTTATTCATCAGAAAAAGCTGTCCGTTATTTTGACTTGCTGTTGAAATAGCACAGTTGAAATGTGGACATTAGTATTGTTTTTCTGGAATAATGGCTGTTACCCCAGACAAACTGTGCAGTGCAGATGCACCCACACTGGACTATTTTTTTTATCATATTCTCAACTGCTCCTGCATTTTCTTGCATTTTTATCCTGCTCCCACTTGTAAAAGCCTTACATGAGACAAAAAAATTGTACTAAAAAAAATATAAAAAAGTAATATTAACCAATCATTACTTTTTACCCATTCCTGCTATTATGGCAGTGAGACCAGAGGGAGATGAGCCCCACTGCCACTGAATGTCATATTTCTACTGTACATGTTTTACCTCACTATGAAAGTATATTGATAAAATAAAGGGAGAACAGAGAGGAATCTGGAGTAAATAGACAAAATAACCTGAAAAGTGAAAAAAAATACAGCATGGTAGGCCCTGAGGCCTTTTCTCCAACTTTTTAGTGTTTTCCTTTGATATGCATATCAAATATCAGATCATATTTATAGCATATTTTGTGATATGCACAAATTGCAAATGATCTATTTCTTTTATATATTAATTTCAAATACATTAATATATTCCAAGATAGATGTGTATCCTGAAAAGCAACACATACCAATTAATCCTCACTTTGTTATAATAGATCATAATGTATGAAAGATGCTGACTGGCCCCTGCATTGCATTAGAAAAGAGCCAATTCTCAGATGCCTATTTAATAGTGAAATTGAAACAAAATATATCCTGTGGAATGAAAGAAAGCATTGCTTACATTGTAGACAGGAGTATCCACACACACTGTGAACTACCACCACAGACACTTTTTGCCATAAGATCAGTTGGTCTTCTACCTTTCAGTCTGCAAGAATTTTATGGACCATCTGATCGAAAGCCTACTGATGCCAGCTGAAGCATTCTCATTGATAACAGTAGGTCTTGGATATGAAAAGAGGTTGGAGAGGAGGGATTGCCCCCGAGGAATAAAAAGAGTTTTCAAATGTCATTTCCATTTACCTCAAAGAGAAAAATACTTCACTTTATTAACACCATGTATGTTAGCTTCCATTTCCAATAATTCCACAGAGCGTGCCAAGCCCCTTTCTTATGGAATGTAGAGGGAATGTTCCCATTTGATCCCCTACATTAAAGATGAATAAAGAAATGGTGTAATATTACTTTTCATAATAACAATGTGTAGAGGGTTTGGATTTTCAAAGCTATTCTAATAATTTTCCCTCCCCTCCCATGCTCATGTGGATATTTTGCACATCATATAGTTAAATTAAAAACTAGCCCATCCAAATGGAATAAAAGACTGGCAATACTCAGGAAACCATAAACTAAACAGAAGTGACAGTTATAGTCCCCTTTTACATAAAAAATTGTAAACTATTTCCTGTTGTGTCCCATTTCTCAGTTGGAATGTATTACAAGGAACACAACCAGATTAGGGAGCTAAAGTACTTTTTCTCTTTTTTTAAATGCTACATAAATATAATGATGAGGATGAAGTTTTACCATTGATCAATTTGGCCTATTAGCATCTCAATTAAATAATTGACCTAAGTTAATTCAAAGTATAATAGGCATACACTCTGTGGATAATATCATTGGAAGAGAGAAAATAACTAACCTCAGAAATAATTAATGACCATACTCCTTTATATGAATCAGTTTGTATGTAGAATATAAACACGAGAGGCTACTTCACATTATTTATTTTTACTCTGCATATAAAAGTCAGACTCTGATAAGCCTGATTTTGGTGTACTTTGGGAGTAAATTGTTGTCCCATTAATGACATGTGAATATTAGATTCACATCTGGCCCCCTTTACTATAGTATTGCAATACTTCTCAAACATCAATATATTTATTCTCACAGTACACTTTGTGAAGTAGAAAAATGCTATTCCTTGCATTTTACAGACATGTAACTGAGGTACAGAGAATGAGGACATAACTAAGATACAGGTACTATAACGTCATAGTTATGATGTTGTAGTAATGCCATTGTAGTGCCATAGGATATATACTTCCATCATAGTAAGTAATCCACCTCCCTGAGCAGTAGTAGCTAGAGCAACTTCCATCAACTTAGCTGATTTTGCTCTGAGATTTAGGTTGGTATAGCTATGGTGCTCATGGGGTGTGAATTTTTCACACCCGTGAGCAACATAGCTGTGTCAATCTAAATTTTAAGTGTGGACCAGACTGAAGTGTCAGATTTTTAAAGGTATATAGGTGGCTAAAGATGCAGATGGGTGAATAATGAGATTTTTACAAGGGCCCACATGGCTAATTCTCAGTCATTTCAAAGTCACACAGGAAGTGTGTGGCGAAGTGGGGAATCAACTCCAAGTCTCAGGCTAGCTCTGTAATTACTAAACCATCCTTCCTCCCAGTGTAAAGTGTAGTGAGAAGCCCTGAAAACCTGCAGAAAGGTTGTCTAGTTATAATTAAAATCTCTTATTGTCTATTTCAAACACTCTTGCCTCACTCTTATCTTTATATCTGGCAATACACGAGTGCCATTCCTCCCTCTACAATGATAAACAACATGAACAATTGGTAATGCCAGTGCTTAATTTGTGCCAGGACTGAGTGCTGGCATCTCTGGGCTTGCTGATTCACATTTGAATGTTAAATAAATAAATAAATAAAACTTTAAAAAATTGCTCTTTCATAGCAAACTGACCACTGGGTAATGCTGTGCTACAAGCACCATCTTTGGTTGTTTTTTTTTAATTGAAAAAGTTTTGAAAAACAGTTCTCCAAGCAAGATTTTTAAAAGTTTTTCTCTATTTGCAAGAGGTCTAGAATTTTTATTTACTGCACATCAGAAACCTATATTATTGTCACATCTCCTTAGCTTGAGGAGTTAGCGTTGTAAACGAAATAAAGCAGTTAAGCTAAATTCACAAAACAGTTAAATGTGATTATGATTCTCTTTAAAAGAATAAACATGTCAAGTGTCAAAAAACATTGCAAGTCTGCTGTATTTCAATTTGAGTCAAAATAGACTGTTTAACATTTGTTCCTCTTCAGTGAATATCTGAGAAGAGAAAATGATACACCTGTTAAATTAACACATTTATTGTGCACCCAGGCTGTTCATTTGTACAGTAAATAAGTTAAAACTTGAATCTCATGTAATCCACTATTCAGCCTGATTGACTGTAGAACCTCCCTAATCAAATTCATCTACATGATATTGTGAGCTACATTACAGTACATTATTAGCTTGTAAAATGAAATTGCTGCAACATTATGTATTGTACATTTGAAGCAGTAACAAATTTACCAGTGATACATGCACTAATAGATATGTTGTATTGCAATAAATATAAATTCAGAATAGCAAAGGAAAGCTTTAACATTTTTGTATATGAGTTTAGGCATTGATGAGGCTGAGGCAGCCAGCAACAGAAACAGAAGAGATTCTTTTGCTAGCTGCCACCTTATTCTGTATTTCTATGGGAATAAGAGTGGTGGCCTCTTCTTGCAACAGGAGTTTTATGGGTAACATAAGGGAGCTTTTGACCATTACAGAAAAACTTTGAATATTGCAGTCTTTACATTCTTCAGAAGAAATTGTTCCGAAGGCAACATACAAAAGGTGCACACTAACATTAACTCATGTCCTACATTTTCCCCCTCTGAATTGCCACTCCCATTTTTCTCATGAGTTGCCAGATGTCTTTACTTTTTCTTCTTCTGTCCTCAGAACTGTTGATTTGTAACAAACAAAAATCACATCAGAAAACAAATCAAAAGTGATGTTAAGGTGGACACGTAGCAGCAGGCAGCAGCTAAAAAAAATGTGTTTTTTGGTCTTTGGGCATCTCAGCTGGGCATCTCTGAGAGAACAGAACTCCTGCTGTCATTTGCTTTGCCTCTCATGCAGCTGGTACTCCTGCACAGATTTTTAGAACACCACAGGCAACACCTTGTGCCAAGAAAAACAGCCAGGGCAACAGCACCTGGACTAAAGTGCGGGACAACAGCAGTCCAGAGAGCTGTTGTTGGATATTTAAAATGGGCAATTGCAGTGTGGTAAAAAAAATAATGTATTGAAAGTGCAAGGCGAAGAAGAGAAGGCCTGAAGGCATGACTTTTGGCTAAGGATGATTGGCTGATTGGGGAGGATGTTGAAATTGTTGGTTTGTGATGTGAAGATATTATGAAATACATTGAGAACCACAGACATAGCCCTCTTGCCTGTGCTGATTTTACGTGCTAATTTTTTGTGTGGAGGCAACAGATGCATGTGTTCTATTTTTCAGTAATATTCACCTTGCATTTACCGCCAAAGTTTTCTCCACTTGGTACTCTTTTATTTTCAGCATAGCAAATTGTTGAGTAGATTTTAGAATCAGATGCCACAATGCATCTATGATATCAATGGAAGGATGTCAGAATGAAGACACAATTATATAGTTACTGGAACTGGCAGAAATACAATAAAGTGTTTGGGTATTGTAATTCAGCTTAATGTGAAGTGCTGTTAGTTTATTTGTCATTGAATAGTCTTTTAATTAATGAATCTTGATGCCAAAACATGCTGCATTTGGGTAAAGACCAAAGACACATGCCACCATTATTCTACCCATGTGATAGTGATTAAAATAGACATTCCTCTACCTTAGTAAGAAAAGTAGTGTGCCAAGTTGAGGACTAATCAATATCTGCAATCTCTGTAGCTGAAAAGTGTTGAAATATACTATTTCTTTTCCCATCCATATGTCCACATGCTGTCCATTCTTCAACAGTGTTCCATAAGATGAAAGTTAGCTCAAAATTTGGCACATTTTATTTATTCCATCAAATGAATCATCTGACTTTAATAAATTACCTAGACAATGATTTGTAGCCTCTTTTGAAATAAAACCACCACTACCAAATAAAATCCTGGCTTCCGATTCATAAACAGACAAATATTTTTCAAATCTACACTGACAAATTATTCTTGTACATGGGAGTGGAGAATAATATGAAAAAAACAAATAATAATAAACACCTTTGATGAGCAACTTATGACAATGCCTTTTACCTACCTTTAATTCTCCATCATGCTAGTTACTAGTGTATGAGAGCCTTGCAAACATGAATTTGTTTCTCCTCATAACTCCTAAATGAGATGGGGTGATTATCCTCATTTTTCAAATTGGGCAACTAAGGCACAGAAAGAACAAGTGACTTTCCTAAGATAATTCAGAAAGTATGTGGCAAATCTTGAGGTTGACTGGATACTTGTCAAGTCTTTCTAAATGAAATTCTGCCTTGGGTGTTTCTGGGTATTATGCAGGAGGCCAGATTAAATTATCAGAGTGTCTTTTTCAGTCTTAAAATCTATGACTCACCTGAGCTATCCAGCACCAAAGATTTCCTTTTAATGGGTGCAGAACTGAATATTGTCTAACATGGGCCTTGCACCTTGTGATGCAGAGAGACCTCTGCTTCAGTGACTCCTTCCAACACTTCCTGAAATTTCCTGTCAAAGGGAAGAAGATGGATTCCTTCTCTTCTTTGTGAAAGCTAACTCCTTTTCTGTCAGTAATGAGCATTGCTAAAGAATCTGAGCTTCTCTCTTTGTTCCTAATATTATGACTCTTTTTTGGCACATCACTAGGTCTCATTGGCAAACTCACACATTTGATACCTCCTTAGTCATCTCCTGATACATGGCTTTCCTGGAAAGAGCCGTGATTCAGTATGAATGATGTCCTTTAATTTGTCAGTTCCACTTCCATCACATATTGTTTTTTAAAAATGTGACTTAGAGATACTATGGGATGTTATAAGAATACTTATGCATAAGGTTACCTGAAATGGTATTCAGTGATTTACAGTTATTGTGTGACTATGCTGCTTTTTAGAAAATACAACTACAAAGTGGTTTACAGAATAAAATCAATGCTTACTACCTGCAGGCCCAACCCTGACTTCTGTATTGGATCCTATTTTAAAGTGATTGTTGAAAACTAAAAATCACATTTGTTTGATTTTACTGATACAGTGACAGCAATGACTGAAGCAATGACATGGTACAACTTCCTCACCATGTTCTGCCAGTGCAAGTAATGGGAAATCAGCCAATTGTTTGCTCCTCCAAAATGAATCTGACCCTTTTCAGCCTAGAAATCTGGCACAATATCTCATGAGAGCAGAGTTTTTCTCAAGATTCCTTTCTGCCTATCAGGATGGACTGTTTATTTGGTGCTGCCTCAGCACAAAAGGCTGGACTAGATGACATCTTGAAATCTCTTCCAGCCCTACATTTCTGTGATTCTATGATGATTTGACCTAGTTTTCCTATCACTGATCAGTCAGTTTCAATGTTAATGCTATTGTTCAAGACATAGGTCTCCGCTAGCTGTGAAGAATTCTGCCAAACTAGGTGGGAGAGAGATATTCTCCAAATTTAGACACAAAACTCATGTTCATTTATGGATTTGAACTCACAGACTTCATTTGTCAATAAGATATTTTTGACATTTCAATCTTTTAAACAATTTTCACATACCTGTGCATTAAAATTTTAAAGAAAATAGATAATGGATTGTTTTAGTGAGGACTATTCAATTCTTTAGTAAGAGAAAGGAAGGACTTCCTAAATGTTGAATTGTGCTATTGTTTACATTTATAATGGCTGATCTTCAATAAAGAAAATAGATGGTTATTAGAATTATTCCTCATTCATTTGTATTTGCATTTTAAAGGGTAGAAATACTAGTGATTCGTTAAAAATCTCAAAAGTGAAAGATCTATGTCAGTTAGTCCTTATGATCAATTCATCTGTGTCTTTTTAGTAGCAAAATTCAAATATATGTCACCCTTCAATTGAGAATAAATTATTTTAAGTGATCAACTTTGTAGATGATCAGAAAATGTAAGCAGAAATATGGTATTTCAGTCCTATGAATCTTCTAATATTTATATGTTCCAAATGCCAATTAAGACCATAGAATCTCACATTTATCTCTTAAATTGTACACTGAGATATAAGCCCTGTGGGGCAAGGACCATCTTTTTATCTGTTTATATAATGCCTGTGACAATGGAGCAGTGATCCATGACCAGGGTCCTTAGTTGCTACCATATTACAAATTATTATTATTATTGTATTATTTTATTGTATTTATTATTGTTTATTTTATGTTATTGTGTCTATTACTGTTATTAATTATTTTGTTTATTAATAAATATATCTATACAAGGAGGATCAATTTAATATCCCTAGTTAACTTCCAGTTGCACAGAGAAGAGAGATTTAAACATCCTACTCCATGAAACCTAACTTATGCAGATCACTCATCAAAAATAGCAGAGAGCTCAGCCATCAGTTGTAAATTCCAATGTTCTAAGCATCTTATATTTACCCCTGAAATAGATTCTGACTTGTCTTGCTTAGTGAAGTTTACAGTATTGTCTCTTTGATCAATGTCATTCCCTCCCCTTGCCCTCCCTAAAGGGCAACTAAGTAGGAGATATGAGTAGTATTAACCAACGGGATACTATGCCCAGGGTAATTAAACATGGAATCCTTATCCAGATTTTACTCAGTCCCTGTTTGGACTGAACTTCCGTTAACATCTAGAATGGTTGTGCGTGTGTAAAGATAGAGCAAAGACAGACCAAGGACTTCAGGATTTGGCCATTCATGTTTATGCATTTAACATTTTGGCTAGTTTTTATTCTAATATGTTATATAAAACACTATTATTAATAAGATCTGCAATGTACTGGATGTTTAGTCAGATTACTATTATTAGAGGAGGAACACAATCAGTAAATGGTGGTGCAAGTAGGTGTCTATTGTTGAGCAAGATTTAACATGTATAGCTATTACTAATGCTAATGGGAATTTCTCTCCCAAAGTGCCTTCATGCATTAATAGGAGAATAAACCTATGCTTTGTTTTTCAGACAAAATGCTTTTCAAAAGCAAAGTATTTAACATTCAGAGATACATGACTTTGTAAATAAGATTATATAAAAAACTACATGAATCTTGTGATGGGGAAAAAAGTGAAATTGGAACACACACATACACTAGGAGGAATCTGATGGATCAGTTGAGTTAACTACATAGATTAGATAGGTAAAAGAAATTAGAACTAGCACAAAGTACTACCTATAACACTCACAATCAGAGAACAAATAAAATAATGGAAAACAGGAAGGGAACTGAACTAATATAAACATTTACAAAGGGTATTGTGGCAGGATTTCAAACTCAGAATTTAAGGAAGACAGAAACATTTAATTGTTGAGCAATAGTTTGGGGGGAGTTTAAGAAATTTTGCCACAAGAAAATGATATTTATGAAGTATTCAAAAATCATGGAGCTCTTAAAAGTCCTCAGCCTGTAGAAGTAAATAAGACTTTCTCTAGGAGTTCTTGCCCTGTGTTCCAGCAGAGAAGGCAGTGTTTGTCTCTTTCCAAGGACTAAACCAGAAGTACAAACTCAAACCTATCTGATCTCCAGGAATCCATGGTAGGTTTTGTGCCACTTCCATCAGCTTAGGCTAATAGTGTCTCCACTTCCATATCCCCACTTCAGTCCAAGTGATTCCTGGTATTACACCATGATTGGAGCCTTTTACCAGTTTTTCCCCATCCACTGGTAATAGCTGCTCCTGGATCCCCTGAATAAGTTACCGCAGCCCTAGACTGAATTATTATTTTTGAGGAATCGCCAAGGGTTGGAAGAGGATATGTGTTCCAACCTCAAACCAAGCTTCTTATTCCTTCCCCAGGCTTCCAAATGTCTGCCATCTCTTTCAGTGTGGACTCATGGGGCATCATCCAAACGGTATGGAAGAAAAAGAATGCTACTGCAAAGGTGACCCCTACTTCCAAACAAGAAGAAAGAGCAACACATACAGACTGTCTCTGTACATGGGTCGTGGGTGAAGGAAGATTCAATCCATAGTAAAGCAGATCTAAAAGCCTAGTTGAGAAGAAAATCTAGCAAGGATAATAAAAGTACAAAGATGGTGAGGAAGATATTAAAATTAGCGAGTGAAAAATTAGATGAAAGAGGGTGAACAAACATACCTAGCAAGTTAGAAAGGGTTAAAACCCCACTACACAACACAGCTTGATCAGAAATTAACGTGCATGGTAGGAAAGTCTATGGCTTAGATTATCAAGGTATTTAGGCTCCTAACAGCCATTGATTTCATTGATCTGGGCCTATAAATCTCCTGTTTCAGTAGCAAGACATCTGACAAAAAACACTATACACGCATCACATGGAATTCTGAATAGCCAAATACTGTTTTGTGTCTTCATATAATTGAGACAATAATGCTGAATGTTTATTGTAAGTTTACTTGAATTAATTTGAAACAAGACACACAACATTCACAGCTGGGTCTCTGATAAAGCATATTTGTGTTTGTGACTGTAAATATGTAAAGCCGACAGACCTGGGTCATCAGCAGGAGGGACTGAAACTGCAATCTTAGGGGCTAAAACCATGTTTCTCTAATGCATGAGCTAAAAGCCAATTTCCTCTCTTCACTCTCCCGTGACAGTGGTCTCAGCACCTCTGGTTTACAAATATGTAAGATTTACTGTACTTGCCCATTAATGTTTTCCCACAGTAGTCAGTACCACGTTCTTCAGACACAAGTTTGAAGACCTTCACATAATGAACAATTATGCAATGACATGCCATTGCCATAAGTCTCTTCATACACCCAAGCAAGTGGTAGTTGGTTTGTATCCTAAAGAATTATGAGAAATATCCATTCTACATTTTAATTTTAGTGTGTGGCCAAATTTTTCAAAAGTCATTAGTGATTTTGGGTGCTCAATTTGAGATACATCCAACAACTTGCTTTTCAGAGGTCAGGTATTTTCTATGCATCAGGCTCAAGCTGTGTCCCAAAACAAAAGGAAACATGCGGAGGCATGTGAATTACTTCCTTCCTCCCTCAGATTTGCTGCTTGGCTTGTACTGAACAAGTTCAATACCATTGCTGAAGACATCTACCCTCATTCTGCCCCTCCCCTATTGGCAGGCATCAGTCATCACTGACAAAAAAACACTATTCACATTTGAAAATGTAAGGCAATATCATTAACAATATACGGGTATGTTTAGACTGCAACCCTCTGTTGGTAGAGGGATGCAGATTAGGCAGATCAACATTGCAAATGAAGCGGGAATTTAAATGTCCTGCGCTTAATTTTCATAAAAATGACCACCGTTTTGCCAACTCAGCACTTTGTGCACAAAAAGCAGCAATCTAGAGGGAGTTCTGTCAAGAAAGAAAGCCTTTTTTGACAGATCCCTTATGCTTCCTGCAAGGAGGTTTTCAGGATCTGTCGAAAAAGGCTTTCTTTCTCAACAGATCCCACTCTTGACTGCTGCTTTTTGCCAACAAAGGGCTGAGTCAGCAAAAACGGCAGCCATTTTTATGCAAATTAAGCATGGGATATTTAAATCCCCACTTCATTTGCAATGTTGACCTGCCTAATCTGCATCCCTCTACCAACAGAGGGATACAGTCTAGACATACCCTACATGTCTACTCCATACAATAACTTCTGAATGTGGGGGTGGCTTCTATTGTAGCCTCTTCTTCTTTCCCTCCTCTTTTCTTTCTTATAATTTCCTCAAATAAAGTGAGATAAAAGGATGTTAGGCACCATGGCACTTTTGAAAATTCCTCAGGGTGCCTTGCTGCATCTTCAGGCATCTAAATACCTTTTAAGTTCTGTCCCAGAATCCTATTCCAATGAGCTCACAATCAAAGAAAAGTGATAAATGAAAGGTGAGTAAGATAAAGCTGCATTTTTTAATATTCCAGTCACAGAGTTTGAACATGTGCAAGTCAAAATGTCGAAAAGCTTTTACTTAGAAATGTTCTTGTAGATCAGAAGAAATCTAAAGGACAAGTCAAGTTTGAAAGAAATTGGTGAGGTAGTTCTTAAACTATGATCACGACAGATTTTCACACAGGGATCTTGCCTTAATGGTAAACTAGGGAATTCATTGATCTGTTTGGCAGTTCTAGGTGTTACTGAAATATAAATAATAACAATTAATAATAAAGTTTAGGACAGCCCGTGTGGAAGAATTTACTGTTCATTGTGTTTGTTCTTTTTAGAGAATGATGAAGATGTGATGAAACACTTTAGCGCTCACTTCAATTTCCAAGGACTATAAACATCAAGAAACTGAACACATGTAAGTCTGAGACAGTTGATAATCTGAAGAGGACAAAATTCCACTTTTTTAGGAATTCCATATCATGAAGGACTGAGCACTTAAATGAGGACCCAGAGCAATGGAATTCTAATTCTATTGCCATAATGATCATTTGCACTCATCTAACATTTTACAAACTTAAAAAAACACCTCAGCATTCTACTAAGGTTTGATTACCTTAAATCACTTATATGTATCACAAATTTACTTCTACTTTAACACTCTTTCTGGAATAAGAATACTTTCTTTAGAAAAGTGAAGACTGCGCGGGGACATGATAGTGGTTTTCAAGTACTTAAAAGGGTATTACAAGGAGGAGGGAGAAAAATTGTTCTCCTTGGTCTCAGAGAATAGGATAAGAAGTAATGGACTTAAACTGCAGCAAGAGAGATTTAGGTTGGACATCAGGAAAAACTTCCTAACTGTCAGAGTGGTTAAACATTGGAATAAATTGCCTAGGAAGGTTGTGGAATCTCCATCTGTGGAGATATTTAAGAGCAGGTTAGTAACAAAACCAAAGAAGAGGTCGCAGCACACCTGCGAGTTGTTCACAGAACACCAGGGTTCCGCAGAACATAGTTTAAGAAACTCTGGTCTAGACAATGCCTGGTCCTACCGTGAGGACAGGGGACTGGACTCAATGACCTTTCAGGGTCCCTTCCACTTCTAGTGTTCTATGATTCTGTGATTCTTTAGAAAAATAGAACGTCACTATATTGTAAGGACCTTTCAATCTGACTATATTGCAACGACAATCCTTTATTTTTATGTCAATATTCTACTGTGGAGGTGGTCACTGTGAACTATCTAAATGACTCTGTATAGTAAGGAAATGTTTTCAAAGACTGCTTCTCCCATAAGGTTATGAACAAGTGGGTCTATTCTGGGCATCTCCTATGCTGCCATAACTTGCCTAGTATACTCCAACCATTTCTTCAGAATACTACAGGTGCTACAGGACCATTCAGAGATCATTCCTTCAGAAAAATGTTTCAGAACTAGACTTCAAATTTTGCTTGGAATTGGAGATTTTTCCTGTGATGGCATTCTATTTTCAGGATCCCCGCTGCGATGTAGTTGTGACATTTGTTTTCCACGTTGGACCTTGCCTATCCACAGAACATGAGAGAGAATTTGTCTCTAGCTGAAAATTTGACTTTGAACATAGCTGAAAAGAGCATTAAGGCTGAAAAATATTCCATGGTGTTTCATGAAAGGTGGAGAGAAAAAATGAATAGTGCATAGTTCAGTTCCTGTCATAGACACAGATTTCTTGTGTGGCCCATTCAGTCTATCAAGGCCCTTTGTTCCTCATCTGTAAAAAGAAGATAGTGTTTCCCGACTTTACAGGAGAGTTATGAGATAAAATCAATGAATAGTTGGGATGTGTTTCAGTATTATGATGATGATATCCATGTAAGAACCTACTGTGAAAAAGAACTGGAAGGTTCATTTGGCATACCTGGTAATGAGATCTGGTACAAATGGAACATTTTTTTTCTGAGAAAAAAAAATTCTAAATCTTTGGGAGCTTGTTTTAGCCCGTAACTAACTCCAGTTGCAGGAAGTATGCATTGAAAGATCAAAGTAAGAAACATTAAGTAAGTTTGTTGAAATGAAGTGTTACTGGCATATGTTCTTCATCTCACAAGATCATTGACTGCATACTTTAACAACTGGGATAGAAGACAAATGTTTTAGGCAGAGTCAGCAGAAAAGCCTGTACTTCATTTGATCCACACAGAGCTTACACCTTATTGAAATACTGTAACAATTCTAAGCATTCACTTTTGCAGGAGCACCAATATAAGTAGTTTACTCCTTATATGACTATTTGTATAGGCCAATTTATATAAATGATACAGGGGTAATGATAAGATGAACAGATCCAGAAGAAGCTCCAGGAGCCTCTGCAATCCCTTCCCTATTCACTAGCATGAATGGGAACTGTGGCCATGGTAATATGTTTTTCCTGGCCCCTTTGAGGTGCATGGACTCCTCCAGATATAGAATGCAATTGTCCTTAGCTTTCTAGACAGCACAGTCACATCAGCCCAACCCCACACGTCTGTATTATGTCTAGTGACAAGCTCTGTGTTAACATACTTGATGCGTTCCAGTGAATATAGTCACCAGTTCCACTAGTGATTATCTGATCTGAAATAAAAACAAATTAGGTTGATCCATGCCCAAGTTTAAATTGATAATTAGTCTCCTTAATCATGAAAGACAGCATGGTTTAGTGGATTAGGCCTGGGAGTTAGGCAACGTGGGTTTTATTTCTGATTTTGCCACTGACCTCCTATATGACCTCAGGCAAGCAACTTCACCTCTGTTTCCTTGTTCACCTTGTGTCTGTCTTGTCTATTTAGAATGTAAGCACTGCAGTGGAAGGGACAGTCCTCCACTAGGGACTTGTCTATGCACAGTTTTTGTACCATACCACTTTAACTAAATTTGTTTAAAAATAGATTTAGTTTAATTAGGGTTCCTTCCTAAGCTGGCTACAGTAGTCCTAGTATCAAGGTCTTTATATTATTATAGCTTGTTGCAGTAAATGTATCTGGTATTTAAATATGTTTGTACAGTGCCTAGCACTAACCCCCTAGGTACTACTGTAATACAAATCATTTCTAGCAGTACCCATTAATTGCTATCACACTGTGACATTTGGAGTTATAATAATAATATAGATCAACTTTTGTATGTGTATTTTTCTAGACTTTACTATCTTAGAAATACAGTGCAATTGCAGGAAGGATTTTAAAGTGCAAATGCATGTATTTTATGTGGTTAATTTCTGTACACTGTGAAATCCTCAGTTAAAAGCTATACTACTGATTGGGGCTTTAATATAAACTTACAGGTGAATATAAAAAAGGTTAGATAAGACAGAAATTGTAGAAGCAAATACAGTCCAGGTATTTAGAAGATCAGAGAGTAGCTCATGCTGTGTTGTAATATCTTTCTGACTTTTTTGCGTATCCTCCAGACTACTACATGACAGCTTAGTTTCTCACCAAGTAATATTAATCACTTCTTAATCAAGGTATACTGATTTTCAGCTTAAGACTAAAGAGAACTGCTTAACAATGTAGCATTTTCAGAAATGGTTGAATAATTCTTTGGAGGAAGCTGTAGGGGTGAATCTTTATTTATCTAAAGAATTAGAATGTTTTCTGCCAGCTAGGAACATTTCCTATCCCTAAATTCCAACCCTTCTAAGCCTTCCTGAAATTAAAGTCTAATCACTGAGACTCCACACACTAAGCACTTTCATTTCAGACTGAATGCATTGTAACATATAAATTTGAGGAGAGTTTTATTTAAATGAAGTCTAAATCCTAGTTTAAAAACAATTTTGTTACCATAGCTAATTGCTGCATGTGACTAGTACTGTTAGTTTGTTCTTTATATCTTTTGATTCAGCCTCTCACTGTACAGTATGTGATTTGGCAGTACTGTTCCTGTACGGCTGCCAAGAAATCAATACCATTTACTTCTTGATTTTTAAGTGAATCTGTATTTAGTAATTTTAGAAGAAATCTAATCATTTTCATGTCCCTAAGAGGTACATTGGTAATAGTGGTTGTATGAAAACTTATGTATCTCCAAAACTAAGTAACTTTGGCTACATCTACACAGCAACACTGTTTCAGGACATCAGAGTATTCCAAAATAGCTATCCCACATTTTAGCAGCAAGCCTATTATTCCACAGCAAGCTTACTATACCAACATCACTGCAAACCTCATTTCACAAGGAGTAGGGGATGTTTTGGAATAGTGGGTTATTTCAAAATGTGGCGCTGTGTAGACAGCACCGAATTACAAAATAAGATCGAAATAAGATACACAATTTGTGTAGCTCAAATTTCGTATCTTATTTTGAACTACAGTGTATTATAGATGTAGCCTTTATAATTTGCAAATAGTAGAAATACTAATGTCTGTTTTCTATATTTGCATATTTTGAAAGTATATGTTTATAAAGCAATATTTGTATCTGATACTTGCTCACATTTTGGCACTAACACATAGTTTATTGTATCCTTCCTTTTCAAATATTTTAAGTAATAGTTGCCCAATGTCTGTGACTCTGTAATGGTGTAATTCTTGGTGTTGCCTCTGGGCAGCGCTGTTGCCTCTGTAACGTCCTTTACCTCCCGCCATGGCACTCAGCTGACTTCTGCACCACTCAGCCGGGCCGCTGCAGGGGCACAAGCAGCCGTTTGGCCCCGTGCTTCCCATGCAGCACCCCAGTGGGGCCCAAATGGCCGCTTGCGCCCCCGCGTCAGCCCAGCTGAGCCAAGTCATCTGAGAGCCACGGCGGGAGGTGAAGGGGGGTGGGGCGGTGACGTGCAGCGTGACATTGGCTCAAGGCCTCGCCCCCTGGCCATGAACAGACCCTGGCCAGGGGAGGGCAGGGGAATGAGGGGGAGGACAACTGGGAGGCTGCAAGGTCAGTGCTGGGGTGAAGGGAAATGGTGCAGGGGGGCAGCTGGAACTCATAGGCAGCCACTCAGCCGGTCTGCTGCGTGGGAGCAAGTAGCGCAAACAGCCTTTTGGGCTCCATGCTCCCCATGCAGGAGGAGGAGGAGAAGAGAAAGAATGTGAGGCAGGAGGGGGAGAAGAGAAAGAGAGACGGAGAGAGAGGCAGGAGACAGAGGAGAGCTGAGGGGAGGGGCAGGCAGTAGGAGGAGTGGAGAGAGAGAGACGGAACGAGAGACTGGAGGCTCAGGAGAGAAGACCGAGATAGAAAGGGAATAGGACGTGGAGGAGAGACCTGAAAATCCCGTTTTATGATGGGCTAATTGGCTAGTATTTTAAGTAATACACTATATTCTGTGTTATCTTTTCTCTCTTGTTCAATTGTTGTTCCGACAGATTTGTAATAATTGATGGATGGTGCAGAATATGTTTTGATGCTAAGGATGTTCCTTTCCTCATGGGCTGTGACAACACTGGCAAATCAGTCGCTTTTCCGGAAAAACTTGCCAGCTGTCTACACTGGCCGCTTGAATTTCTGGAAAAGCACTGACGATCTCATGTAAAATCATCAGTGCTTTTCCGGAAAAACTATGCTGCTCCCATTCGGGCAAAAGTCTTCCGGAAAAGGGCCAGTTCTGGAAAAGGGCCAGTGTAGACAGCACAGTAGTGTTTTCCGCAAAAAAGCCCAGATCGCGAAAATGACAATCGGGGCTTTTTTGCAGAAAAGCGCGTCTAGATTGGCCACGGACACTTTTCCGGAAAAAGTGCTTTTCTGGAAAAGCATCCTGCCAATCTAGATGCGCTTTTCCAAAAATTCTTTTAACAGAAAACGTTTCCGGAAAATCATGCCAGTGTAGATGTAGCCATTGTGTTTCTGTGCATATACATATAGGCTACGTCTATATTGGCAAGATTTTGCGCAAATACTCTTTAACGCAAGAGTTTTTGCATTAGAGTATTTGAGTAAGAGAGCGTCTACACTGGCATGTGCCTTTGCGCAAAAGATGTGCTTTTGCACAAGAGCATCCATGCCAGTGTAGACGCTCTCTTGTGCTAGAAAGCTCCAATGGCTATTTTATACATCGGGCTTTCTTGCGCAAGAAATTGATGTTGCCTGTCTACACTGGCCTCTTGCGCAAGAACAGTTGCACAAGAGGGCTTATCCCTGAGCAGGAGCGTCAGAGTATTTGCACGAGAAGCACTGATTTTATACATTAGAATGTCAGTGTTCTTGCGCAAGTACTCGCGGCCAGTGTAGATAGGTGGCAAGATTTTGCATTTTAGCCATTGGGCTTTCTTACGCAAAAAATTAAGGTGCCTGTCTACACTGTCCCTCTTGCGCAAGTATTCTTGAGTAAGAGGGCTTATCCCTGAGTGGGAGCTTCAAAATATTTGCGCAAGAAGCACTGAATTCTTACATTAGAACGTCAGTGCTCTTGTGCAAATTCAAGCGGCCAGTGTAGACAGCTGGCAAGTTTTTGTGCCAGTCTAGACGCATCCAAGGTGTGTTATGCAGAGGCTAATAGTTTTTGCCATACAGTGCTGAGTTGCTTACTGGTGATTTCCTGTTTCTTTTACTTTTATGAAAAATACAGAATAAGTTTAATACCATGTGATATGAACACCATTTTTTCACAGCTCGCTTTTTAGCAAAGCTGAACTAAAATAAAATATGTTATTTAAACTTGTATACCTTATCTTTTATTATAGTGGAAAGCATAAATCACTAATGAATTCAGTGCAGTCAGCAATCACTTTTGTTGATTTTCATCTCAATATCTGTTAAGCTATTCAATATTTTTTAAAAGATCATTTCTACCTCCCATTAAATTCAGAGTGTATTTCAAGCCACGGAGGGCCTAAAACAATGTTTATAGGTGTAGACAACACACTGTTAATTTAATCTCTGTTTACAAACTGCTAGATGAAAGTGTCAAGTGTGTTTATTCTGTTTTCTGTCTCATGACAACTTGATACCAGCTCTTCTTGTTAATGGCTTCTATCAGTGGGAGAGAAAATAATCTGAAAAGTTTTTGACAATGTAGAGCAAAGTACTTTAGACAGACCCACATTGCTTGTCCCAACCTGTAAGAAAATAAAAGTTTGCCTAGAAAAAGAGTTCTCCAACCATCCAAGGAAGACAAATGATCCTTGCTGAGGTTTCAGTAATCAGAAGACTTGAATGAACATTTTGCAAGGGAGCCAAGACACGAGATATTACTCTGAGATCAGGTAGGTTTCTGAAGTTCACAGACAAGAATCCATCGGTGATAGATCATATCTGCAGTAAAGACACTACATCACAAGATAATTATGTTGTAGATGTGAGATGACTTCAAAGAAACTCAAACATGTGTTGAAGAAAAGAATATTCAAGGGATCTTCTCAGAGATTCTTCCTGGGGGAAGGGAAGGCAGAAGACTCTGGAAATAAACTACTTGCTAGGAAAGAGGGGTAGGGTGGTCGGTTTTGATTTTGTAGAATATTTGTCCACCTTTTATGCAGAGGGGACTATATAGTTTGATTGGTCTCCACCTAAGTAGAAGGAGAACAAATTTGTTCAGGGACAGGATGCCAAAAGTATTCAGAAGGGTATTAAAGTAGCAACAGAAAGGAGAGGCTAAAGACATGGGTGACATGAGTACTCATTTAACACAAAATGGAGATGGTAAGAACACAATTAATCTAAAATCTAAAGGACATGGAGCAAAGAAATGATTTAATTGCCAGTGCTAGGAGCCTAGAAAACAAATAGGAGGAGCTGAAATTACTCATTCAGTAGCACACATTCAATCTAGTTGTTACTGAAAGCTGGTAGGATAACTTTCAAGAATGGAATATTAAATATGTTATAATCCATGATTTTAGGAAGGATTAAGTGGGCACTGTATGTCAAAAATGGTATTACCAGTTTCCAAGTTATTGATAACTCAGAAGAAAATGTCTTTGAATGCTTATGGATAACTATCCTTACAGGTATAAACTTGATGTCTGCTTTAGATCATTTAATCATACTGAGGAACAGGATGAGCAACTCCCTATCCATCTATGTGTAATGTGTAACAATACTGTGACCAACTGGATTTTAATTTGAGTGATATATGCTGGTGGTTTCATTCTACCAGCACTAAAACATGCTTGGAATTTCTAAAATGTATAGATGACAATATGGGGGAATTTTCTATTAGACCTCATCTTGACAGATATAAAGGTAGCTTACTACAAGCAATTATGACTTGATCACATTTATAATGGACAACAGAATTAAGTCCAGGCCAATAATAAATATACTTGGTACTTTAAAAGGCCCAATTGTGCAAAGAAGAAAGCAGCTTTAGTGGGTGCACAAAAAGCTGTAACCCCACAATTGAGCAAAAGGGCACTAATGAGTATAAAAAAACTGGCCTAGTTTAGAGAGGGACAGAAAGCAGCTATAGAAAATAACTCTAATAAATGGAAGACTGGCAATGATAGCTGATAGTAATGAATATACATCAGAAGTTAGGAACTATAGAAATTTGATAAGGGAAGAAAATGACAATAGAAGAAATATGTGGATAGCAGAGTTAAAGATAATAAAAAGAGATACTTAAAATATTTAAATATATTAAAAACCAAAATAATCTTAACTAGATGAAAATGTTAGAATTATCAATAATAATGCAGAGAAGACAGTGCTCAATAAATATTTGTATTTGGTATTTGGAGGGGGAGGGAAACAATGATGTAGTCCTATGACTGTTCCTTCCAATACCATTAGTATCTCAGAAGAATGTGAAATGGCAGTTACTAAAATTAGATATTTTAAAATACAGCTAGCTCAAATAACTTGTATACAAGGGTTTTAAAGGAGCTGTCTGGACCATTAATGTTGATTTGTAATAAATCATGGAGCACTGGGGAAGTTCCAGAAGACTTGAAGAAAATAAACATTGCGCCATTATTTAAAAAGGGTAAGTTGGTTGGCCTGTAAGTCTGATGTGGTTCCCAGGCATTTTAATGGAATAGCTGATGCAGGACTCAATTAATAATGAATTAAAGGAGGATAATATAATTAATGCCAATCAACATGGATATATGGAAACTAGATCCTATCATACTAACTTGATGTCTTTTTTTTAATGAGGTTGCAAGTCTGTCTGATAAAGGTAATAGTATTGATATAGCATATTTAGACTTCTGGTAAGTTGTTTGACTTGTTACCATGTAACATTTTGATTGAAACATTAAAAAGATATAAAATTAACATGGCACAGATTAAATGGATTAAAAGCTGGTTAACGGATAGGTCTCAAAATTTAACTGTGAACTGGGGAGGAGGGAAGGTCCTGATGGGAATGGCTCTTGGCCTTGTGTTATTTAACATTTTTATTAATGACTTAGAAGAAAACATAAATTTATTACTAATAATGAATTTGCAGCTGACCCAGAAATTGGAGAGATGTATATAATAAAGAGAACAGGTCACTGATACAGAGTAGACCACATAGTAAACTATTTTAATATGACTAACTGTAAATATATACTTTCGGGGGGGGGGGGGGGAGAATATAGGCCATATGTGGAGGAGGGGAGATGCTATCCTGGAAAGCAGTGACTCAAAAACATTTTGGGCTCATGGTGGGTAAGCTGAACATAAGCTCCCAATAGGACACTGTCCAAAAAGGTAATGTTAGAGAGTGTTCAGAGAAGAGTCCTAAGAATGATTAAAGGATTAGAAAAATGGGCTTTATTGTGATGGACCCAAGGAACTGAATCTATTTAGCATAACAAAGTGATGGTTCATGGGTGACTTGACTATAATCTGTAAGTACCTACATGGGGAACAAGTTCAGGTAGGACCTCCCTTGTTTAGTACCTTCAGGACCTGACCAATCCCGAACAATGGGATTTGCCAGACCAGAAAAGGTCCATTCCCTTTTGTCCCATGCTGTCCCACTGCCCCAGGGTTAGGGCTCTAGCCTGGTCCCACTACTTCCCCTGCCCCAGGGCTCTCTAGCTACCACTGCTGCCACTCAGGTCAGAGCTCCAAAGCTGCTGCTGGCCTGAAGCTTTGCAGCTGGGACCAGGACCACAACTCCCCACCGTACTGCTTGTCCCCCCCACAACACACCCACCCTTCCGCTCCTGCCCCATCACCAGACCTCCCTATTCTTGGGCTCTCTGGTTCAAGAACATCCTTGGTCCATTCTGAACCACTGATGTTGCTGGACCAGAGAGTCCCAGTTTAGGGAGGTGCCATCTGTATTTGATAATGAGCTCTTACTCTAGAGCAAAAAGTATAACATGATGTGGTGCTGGAAGCTGATGCTAGTCAAAATCAGACTAGAAATAGAGTGTAAATTAACATGGAGAGTACCTGATTACCAAAGGTCATGGCAAATTCTCCGTTACTAACAATTATTTAAATCAAGAACTTTTTCTAAAAGATCAGGTCTAGGAATGATTTGGGACAGTTCTGTGGCCTGTATTTTATAGGAGTTAACATTAAATTATCACAATTTATACATTTATAAGAATCATGTTCTGGGAATTTATTTTCCAGGTTCCTGAATAAGAATCTGAAACATCTGAAAAGTCTACCCCCAAAAACCCACTTTTGATTTTACATTGAGCTCAGTGCATGCTTGCACAGCAGTTTGAGGGATTAATCAATGCTATACAGACACTTGTGCAGTGAGATGTGTTCAATAAAGTTGTTAGTCATCTACCTCAGTAACGGTTCTCAGTGCTTTGATTCAAAAAGATCCCAGTAAGCAGACACACAATATGTGACAATGTTTCTCATTAATTAGTTTGGTTTATTTGACTTTATGGGGAATGTCTATTGAGTTTTCTGTTTTAAAATACAGGTTCTTGACAAAACTAATAGTAAATAATCAGTACTCATCCTAAACGATAGTGGCATACATAATTGTGAGAACAATTCACAGACAAAATGTACTGAGAGAAAGCAGCCACTGTTCCAGAAATGAATGCCTTTACCATCACCCTTATCAATATTGACAGTTATGTTTGGTGTAGTATACAGAACACTAAAAGTGTAGTGTGTTTCATTAAATGTAGTCAGGCAGCTGAACACAACACTTGGAGACTGAAATTGTGATAAAGTGGCTGAGTTTGGTACAACATTATCAGTCAGGGGTTAGAATATTTTAAATGCAGATAAGGCCCTGAGATCAGAAAGTTCTCTAGGAGACTAGAGAGGTTCTGGAGGAATCAGCCAATCAGGGACCAAGGAGTCCTAGAAAAGGATCTGAAAAGCTCAGCAGCGGTCAGTGTAGGGCAGATCTCAAGGAAAGTAAACCATGAGGCTGGCTGAGGAAGTTACCTTCAGGAGGAGAAGCCCCAGAGTCACCACTCTCTTTGAGTGTGGAAAGATACTGAGGGGAAACAAACTGACACACAGACTTGGAGACACCAGAAGAGGTCACCAGGATGGGTCCCTGTTAGGTGTGTACCCCAGAAGAGGTTGTGATTTTACACAGGAGTATGACTCATTCAGGCTGTGTCTACACTGCACATTTATTTCAAATAACCAATTTCGAAAGATATCTTCCAAAATAGCTCATTTTGAAATAGCGTATATACACACCAAATGAACATCAAAATAGCACTTCGCACAGTGATTGGATGCTAAACTCACATTTAAGGCCACCTGGAACCACTTCAGGCAGGGCATCAGTCAGCAGTTACTTCGTGTGGCTGCTGCTTGAGGCTATCTGAGGCTCTTGCTTAAAGGGACCCTCCTGTACAGCAATGTCTTAGGCTTCTTTTGAGGGACAGCAAAGCCTTTTCATCTGTCTGCTGCAGTTGCCCTTGCAGACACCTCAGCTTGCCAGACATGGAACTAGAACTACCTCTTGGCAGTCTACGGCTATTACAGTTTGTGCTGCAACTCATACAGCAGTTTCTGCAGGCTGAAGCCCAGGCCCTGCAGCAACCCAATTCCCAGCTCCTCAGGGAGACCCTCCACTTTCCACTGTTCACCGCCGCCTATGACGTCTATACACCAGTGCAGAATGGTGAGACCGGATTGTCATGGAGCGGTGGGGAGACCATCAGTGGCTCCAGAATTTCAGGATGAGGAAGGACATGTTTCTGGATCTCTGTGAATGGCTCAGGTGATGGGACACTCACATGAGACCCACCATCCCCAGTGAGGGTGTATGCCTCTTTCAGTCCCTGGCAACCTCTTGGGAGCTATGTGACTGCTCCCAGAGAGCAGTGGAGTACTGGGTGGGAAAAACTGAGTCACTCATTTGCCACGTTCTGAGGCAGTGGCAGCTGCTGGGTGGACCTTCTGCTTCCCATAAGCTCTTTCTGCTGAAGCTTTAAGAGCTCTAGGGGAAGATGGGACTATAGAGTTTGGCTGAGTGTGGACAGAGTGGCCAGCAGAGCCACACCTTGGGATGGGCTGGAGGCCCCTTATTTTGAAATAACTGCAGCTGCCCTGTTTACACAGCCTCTATTTTGAAATAACTATTTTGGAAGACACATTATACCTCACTGAATGAGGTTTACTGATTTCAGAATACACCACCGTTATTTCAATATTATTTCAAAATAATGCAATTGCTGTGTAGACACTTGCATAGTTATTTTGGAATTACCGCTGTTATTCCAAAATACCTTTGCTGTGTAGACATATCCTCAGAGGGCTAAGTAGCCAAAAAGGCTTTTAAAATGATAGTGAAGGCCAACACACTCAACTAAACAGGGCACTCACAGGAGGTGAGTGTGCCCCCATTACATGCACATAGATATTATGAGTAGCTTTCAAAAGTATTCCTGAATTTCCCAACATATCGGCTACGTCTACACTGGCATGATTTTCTGGAAATGCTTTTAACGGAAAAGTTTTCCGTTAAAAGCATTTTCGGAAAAGCGTGTCTAGATTGGCAGGACGCTTTTCCGCAAAAGCACTTTTTGTGGAAAAGCGTCCGTGGACAATCAAGATGCGCTTTTCTGCAAAAAAGCCCCGATCGCCATTTTCACGATCGGGGCATTTTGCGGAAAACAAATCTCTGCTGTCTACACTGGCCCTTTTGTGCAAAAGTTTTTCAGAAAAAGACTTTTGCCCAAATGGGAGCAGCATAGTATTTCCGCAAAAGTACTGACAATCTTACATGAGCTCATCCGTGCTTTTGCGGAAATTCAAGCGGCCAGTATAGACAGCTGGCAAGTTTTTCCGCAAAAGCAGATGATTTTGCGGAAAAACTTGCCAGTCTAGACACAGCCATCAAGAATAAACAGGGCTACTATTTCTCAAGAAAATCATTTTGTAGCAGTAGTACAGCTGAAACAATACTGTTCATGGACTCCTTGAGAATAAGTTCAAAAAATGGTTAGAGAGATACTTTAAGTCTCAAAAAAACCCAGATTAATGATTTTTTATATCCCTGCTTTTCATTAAGGAGCAAATCCTGTCCCCAGGCCCACGGGCATGGGAGAGTTTGGATTCAGTTAAACCATGTTCAAGAGATGTCAGGGGTGTGCAACTCCTGCATGGAAATGTGAAGACAACGGTCCTTATTGGGCACCGGTTTGCTGTGAAAGACAGGAGGTTTGGCGCCATTGAATCCATGATTACACTGATCTGCCAGCTATTCCTATGACTAATGAATGGAAGTGCCCTTATTTATAGCTAGCTTGTGTTCACTCTGAAACCTAATAATGATGGTTTAAAAGTCAACATTTTTAACTGTTTCATTGCAACTGATTTACCAGAAAATTCAAGTGAAAGCACTTTTTACATTTTTATTAGATTCATTGGAAGATATTGAATAGATGTGAGGAATTAAATGCTGCTAAGGTTTGCTGCAGTGGGGAATGAGATATTCAATCTCTTTCGCACCTCCAATTTTAAAATAATCTCCAGCTTTTATCCTAAAAGGGGAAAGGAAAAGAATATGAGTCCCTTCTCCTATATAGGAACCTTTACTGTTTCCTGGACACCAAAACAAATGGAGATCCCACATGCCTTCCTGGGTGAGAAAAGCAGCAGCTTTTCCCTATCCAGCTGTAATAACATAAGAATATGGGCACAGCATAAAATAAATTGGATTTAATTACAGAATAAACAAGGTATACTGTACTGAGTCTACTTTGCTAGACAGAACGGAGGAGAACAATAGTTGTAGGTTCTTCCTGCATATTTTCACTTTAATCCACCACATAGGATATTAGACTTTGAATATATTTCAATGGACTATGCATTATGGACTAAATAGTGCTCTGAGCGATTTCCCATGCAGTTTCATTGAAAATAATGAGCATGTCAGAAGTTAGTGCTATACCTCTTCATGTGTTTTTGAACTGTAATTAAGTGAAAATAAAACACGAGACCGGAAAATAGAAGACTTGATTCAAAGACAACTAAATTTAAACTTGGATAATTCTAAAAGGCCCAGATTTTCACACACTAAGGGTGTGTCTAGACTACAGGGTTTTGTCAACGAAAGTGGACTTTTGCCGACAAAACTATACCTACGTCTACACTACCGCTGAGTTCTGTCGACATAACGTCGACAGAACTCAGCAGTTTTGTCGACGCTGGTAAACCTCATTTTACGAGGCATAACGCTTTCTGTCGACAGAGTTTCTGTCGACAGAAGGTGTTATTGCATGTAAACTGTCCTTTGCGTCTACACTACCATGTCGACAAAGCAGCTTGCTTTGTCAACAGAACTCAATGTAGTCTAGACGCTCTTTGTCGACAGAAGTTTTGTTAACAGTATCTGTCGACAAAACTTCTGTCGACAGAAGCCTGTAGTCTAGACGTACCCTAAGGGGTCCACTTTTGTCGACAAAACTATACCTGCGTCCACACTGCCTTTGAGTTATGTCGACATAACATCAACAAAACTCAGCAGTTTTGTCGACGTATGTAAACCTCATTCTACGAGGAATAATGCCTTTTGTTGACAGAGTTCTGTCGATAGAAGGCATTATTGCATCTACACTGTCCTTTGCGTCCACACTGTTATGTCGACAAAGCAGCTTGCTTTGTCGACAGAACTGGATGTAGTCTAGATGCTCTTTGTCGACAGAAGTTTTGTCGACAATATCTGTCGACAAAACTTCTGTCAACAAAACCCTGTAATCTAGACATACCCTAATTATGGCAGTCTGAGCTGAAGAGGAACTAGCTATTGTTTTTATTTGTATCATAGTACTACATAGGGGTAAAACCCAAGAAAATTAAGGCACAGGAAATGCTGTGATACATTTGGAAAGGAACCCCATTTAAATGGAAGACCATCCTTCCTCTCTGTATAACTATGCATGTTCTGTCTGTGTTGGCAAATGATATCAGTGTGCCTGTCTCCTAACTTCCTGAACACAGAGAAAGGACATGGATCTTAGAAACTCAAGAAACAGTTCCTGGTGACTGAATATTGAAATTTAACTTTTAAACATTAAGAATAGTTGTTGTACAGTGACTCTGTACTGTGACTGCATTTTTATGGAATTGATATTTATGCATTTGGAAATTAAATTCTCATCCATACATATACGAATATATAAAGCACAAATTGAAATGCATGACAGTTTCATCAAGAATTACATAACT